>NC_067139.1:54314443-54591943 GCF_903995435.1 Acomys russatus | reverse complement strand
TGTTATTTAAATATAAAGTGCACACAAAAGGCTCACTGTTGCAGCCTAAGTCACCAGCTTGTAAAACTCTCTGGAAACTTAAGCTGGAGGAAGTAGGTGATTCAGAACAGTCTTTGGGAATACCTGGTTTAGTCCATTCTTGGCTTCCTCTCCGTCTGAAGTCCCATGAAGAACTTGGCCATTTAGACCCAAATCAGGCTGAAATATTTCTGGCTCTCGCACAATTTTAACTAAATAAAATTTGGCCTACATCTATCAGGCTATTATTTTGGCACAACATATCACCAAAATTCAGATAAATGAATGCACCTAGCATTTTTCTTTAGCTTGTTGGGTGTTGGAGAGGTTTTGACTTGTACCTGTCTTTCCATGTGCATATGATTCTAATTATTCTACAGAAATCTGATTGATTTTCTCTTTAAGTGACCTGGAGCTGTACTTTATGACAACTCTGAGGTATTTGATATAATGACTGTAAATGTATTCATAAAATGATTTGCGTTCATGAAATACAATTACACATTTAATGAATCTGATTAAGTGAATTGCTCAATGCACAACTATTCTGAATCTAAATTTCAGAAACATGTTTTCCAATTAAATATGAGGGTAACATTATTTTTATAATAATAATAATAATAATAAAGCAGTTTATATATGTGATTTTAATTGCTAAAATATTTATGTTTGAAAATATCTTCTGTCAAAACAAAGTGGTATTAATTGTTTATATTACTTTTCTTACAATGGCACTTCCATCGACAATCCACTCAGAGACTAACTATAATGGCTCAACTTAGTGTGTATTCTGTGAAGGAGCATTAATGTCAATAGCATGTCTATGAACACATCTGATAGAGTAGATACTTCTATTATGTCATTCCCATTGATGTTAGGAAAGGAGAAATAGGGGCCTGAATCCCTGGAATAACAGAGGAGAAAAGGAAACTTCCATTACGTCACTATTGTCACCTGTGAAGAGAAACAGTGGCCAAAAGATGGTTTAAAGAATGTTTCACTCCAGTCTTTGGAAGATCGTCAAATACAACAAAATCAGGCAAGACAGTGGTAAAGGGCTGCTTCATGTAAACATCAGGCCACTCAGTACTCTACGGTTATTCTTTTTGGTCTTGGTTAGGAGAGTATGGAGGTGTTGTGGTGGGTTGTCTGCTGCTGTCATGTGCTATAGTCTTCATTGTCATATAAACAAATCTTTCAGCCTGCACTGAGTCTATTCCTCCAGGAGAAGTTGTTAAGAATGCCTGCTTAAATCTAATCATGCAGTGCTGGAGATGGTTTTTCTTTCATACAAAATTGAATTTTTTGCTTGCCTCAGATCCTCTGGGTAAGCAAAAAACAAAACAAAACAAAACAACAACAACAACAAAACAACAAAAAAAGACTTAACTACTTGGAGTTGACAGAAACTCCCGATTGTGGCTAATTTGTTGTAATGTCAACAGTGATCTGGTGGAAAAGCATTTGCAGTACCTGTCACTATGGTTTATGATCTTTACAATGCAAAATATCTGCCTACTGAACACTGAGACCAAAAACACCTGCAGATTCAGTTCCCTTGGAAGGTGGACAAGAAACCCCAGATGTGTAGTATTTATCTCTCAAATTGGTAAATGTTTCTTTTGTTCCTTTGCCATCTTTCTCTATAATATGTGGGAAAAATACCATAAACAGTCCTGTCTTACTCATTTAAAATACCCAAAACATCTTTCTTATTTATTTCTGCTTTTGTTAAATACCCTGAAGGTGAAAGCTTTTGGATGGAGATCATTTGAGGCATGAAACGTTTCTAGACTCTGGTGCTTTTTTTTTTTCATGACAAATGGAATAAGGCCAAGAATGAAATGGCGCATAAACAGTTACCTTGTATGTTGTTATGGCTTAGCAGAGCCAATTGATATTTTTCAGACTTTTATGACTCATATAGTTGAATATAACTATGGGTTGAAATTAAACTATATAGACATATCATTAAACTCCATAAAAACAAATGCTTAAATATTCAAACATCATTTTCTAATCATCTTACTACATTTTCATATTATCAATGCTTGTGAGATCATGTATGAGAAATGCCTAGAGGACATACTACAGAATAGTGTATACTGTACATTTCTTCCAAAAAAAAAAAAAAAGTACAATTATGTCTTGGTAGTTTGTAATTGGCCAATGTGAGGAGATTTTCATTAGTATTTGCAACTTGGTTAGCATATATTAGCAAATGCTTCAAGTGAGGCTTGCATTAGTGCCTTGTTGATGATCTAGAGAAGTGGTTCTCAGCAATAAAATAATTTTGTTGCTAATACATAACTGTAATTTTGTTACTGATATGAATCATAGTGAAAATCTCTGCTATGCATATTTGATATGCAACCCCAAAGGGTTGGGGGCTGATAGGTTGAGAAAAGCTGGTCTATAGACTATAGAGTGATGGAATGTGTTTATAATGAAGATTTGATAATGCGATGGTTAAATTGGGCAGGAGTAGGTGAATTTTTTTTGGTTTTGTTTTGTTTTTCTGTTTTTTTTTTTTTGAAACAGAGTCTTTTCACAGCCTAGTTGTTTAGGAGCCCGCTTTGTGGACCAGGCTAGTATCAGACTCACAGAAAGCTGCCTGCCTCTGCCTTCCAAGTGCCACTATGCCTGGCTTGTGATGGTTGGTTTTACTTAGCAACTTAACATAACATAGAATTACCTGGGAAGAGACTCTTCTTGCTGTGGACATATTTGCAAAGGATTTTCACAATTTCCTATATTTAAGTGGGAAGACCTAGCCTGAAAGGGTGGGGCACCATTCCCTGGGTTTAGGCTCTGAACTATATAAGAGTGGAAAAATGCAGCTGAGCATCATGTGTGTATATGTTTAGTCTTCCTTTGCCCTTGAGTATGAATAAGTCTAGCTGCTTCCAATTCTTGTTACCTTGACTTCCCTAAAGGAAGAACCGTGATATAGAATTGTAATCTGAATAAGTTTTTTTGTACTCAAATGATTTTTATCAGGTTATTACAGGAACAGAAATGAAACTAGGAAAATCAAGAGAATTGTGTCATTTGTGTAAGCTAGAGTACATTAGAGTATGTAAGTCTGTAGGTTACATAGCAAGGGTCAACTGCTAGGAACCTGATGGGATCGTTTGCTTTAGTCATCTGGTGACTGTCGTCAACATAATGTCACTTTCAGCTTTCTGGTCTGCACTAATGAATGTTTTTCCTCATCTTTATGTCTGAAAATTCTTAGTGCATCTTGACTACGTTGACATGGGCTTACAGGATGACAGACATTGGGTTGAGCTGGAGTAATTGCTATGATAAGAGCAGACCTCACCACAATTCTTAGAATCATTCTAACAGGTAGACACAAGCATGCCTTTACTGTGGCAATAGAATTTTAAAGCCTAAGAAAGTAACACAATTTAAGTTGGAATCATAAAATTAGGCATTAAACTATACTCATAGCTAGAGACTACTGGAAAACTTTGGACTATGACAGGGAACACATGGATGTGTGAATGATTGATGTTGATAATGTCATCTACCACTCGTACCTAGGTTAAATGACTTAAAAGAAAAGAGGGATGCTCTTTTGAAAAAATTGGAAATATGTATTTTAAAATTATCTTTGTCTATGTTGAATACTTCTGACAGGACACAAAAAATGAGTACTGAGCAATGAAAATTAAAACTGACTGAGTCCCAAGAAGATATAGCTATAAACAGGATAGGCACTCTTCTGCACCAGTCTTCCCAAGGGGTTGGAAACCACCTAACTACTGTCTTGCTGTATGGGTTACATATCAACAAAGACTTCTCCCTTACCTAGAGAATAAATAACCTTTGTCACAAAAACTATTTGCTTGTTTGAATGAGAAATGTGCTTCATAATTCATAACCTCATATATTTGAACCCGTGGTCCCCAGGTGGCAGTACTGTTTGGAGAGGTCACAGAACACCAGGGATGCAGTTTTGCAGGAGTAAGAAGGTCTCTGGGACAGACTATTAAAAAGTAGAGCCTTTCATCTTTTTCTTGCTCCTGCTCTCTACTTCCTGTGTGTGTTTGAGGTGTAATCTCTCAGCTGCTGCCACCATGCCTTCCCCATTGTTTTGGACACCTAAACCCTCTATAACCACAAGCCAATATATAAAGTCTTCCTTAAATTGCTTTTGGCCATGACATTTTGTTACAACAACAGAAAAGATTTAATAGACATCACATCTTAACTGCTTCTTCTGCTTCTTCTGATCTAAGACCTTATGTTCCTCAAGAAACCTGATTGAAACTCTGTATAGCCATTCTCATTAAAGACCCTTTTCTTGAAAGGACTGTCTGACTCAGCATCTCTATTGAACCCTAGAAAATGATTCTATGACAACAATTTCAGTATGGCATTAGAACAAAATTCTGATTTGTACAGATTTAAGAGAATACTTGGGTAACCCAGTTCATTTTAAGTAAAAAAGAGGGGAGACAACTTTTATTAAACATACTTAGTCATGGAAGTCTGTAGAAATTTACTAGAATGCTAAAGATTTTGAGGTTCTACCTACCCAGATCTAGCCAACGGTCAGAACATTCTCCACAGTTGAGTGGAGAGTGCGATATGACTTTCTCACGTACTCTGGTGCCTCACATTTGACCATGTCCCCTGGAGGGGGAGACCTGGTGGCACTCAGAGGAAGGACAGCAGGTTACCTAGAAGAGACTTGATACCCTATGAGCATATACAGGGGGAGGTAATCCCCTTCAGGAACAGTCATAGGGGAGAGGAATAAGGAGGGGAAATGGGAGGGAGGGAAGAATGGGAGGATACAAGGGACAGGATAACCATTGAGATGAAACAAGAATAAATTAATAAAAAAAATTAAAAAAAAAGATTTTGAGGTTCTAAGGGTCTACTGTATAGAAGAGAAGGAGCAATAGTACCTGGCTAATGACATTACTATTACGACTGCATCAAGCCTTCCCCTCAAATATTTACCCCCTTTAAAATTTAAAATTATATTTTATTTACTTGTAAGTGTGTATGCCTATGAGTTATGTGTATAATGTTATTCAGGTGCCCATGGAGGCAAGAAGAAGAAGAAGGTATCAGATCCCCTGGAATTGGAGTTAGGTATGAGTGTTGGGAAATGAATCAAGGTCTTTTATGAGAACAGTAAGTTCTGGTAAATGCTGAGAAATTGCTCCACACCCCAACTCGGCCACATTTTATTTGTCTATGCTGAATCTCAGTTTCACACTTGATTTTTCAGCCAGAATCCAGGAAGTCAGAATAGATGACTTTTCCCTCTACTCCATGGGCAACAACTCACATTATAGCACATTCATTCCTTTATGTTGCTTTAGAACTACGAGCTTAAAAGTTCTGTTAATTCCAACTGACATTAACTGCATGTGTATAATGACTCCTGAAGTGCCTTTCTAGGATCACACATCTTGAAACATTAAGCATTGTTAGTAATTGAGCATTAAGGGTTTACCCTTCACAGTGACTAGAGTTTGATTGTCTCAACAGATAAGCTCCAAGTACACTTTAGCAGTAAGAAAAAAATGTGCTAAATTAGGAGAAAAAAGTCAAAGTGAAGGATGAACACATATCCCAGAATGTCTTAACATAAAAGGAAATTTAGGCAAAATTGTTTCTTTTTCTTCTTATTGTAGACTTATTTTTACAGAGCAACAATACAAGTGGCCCTCCTCACGTACTTGTCATGTTGAACTGTAGCTTTTCCATTTTTAGGTTATAGAATTAGCATTCTGTTTTACTGTCATTTCAAATCCTGCCATAACTGAAAGCTACTAGTAGCAACAGGCAGAGGTGACCTTTTCTTCACACCAGATTGCTTAGCCCAAGAGTTGGAACAAAGACAGATACTGTTAGAAAATAAATCTGTCTCCATAATAAAAATGTGGAGCTAGCAAGGAGTGGCAGATGGATTCCAAACCAAAGGAGACCATACTCTGTGTTCTGGCATTTAAACCTCCACCCCTGTGCCAGGGACAAGATGGACATCTGGGATGCCCTTGGCCAGAGCTTTTTGCATCCTGGTCTTTGGGCCAGGCTCATGCTATGAGATGTGACCTCAATCTGCAGGCCATCTTTCCCAGGTTGTCTTCCCTTGTCTCACTCTCAGGACACTTGGCTATTTGTCTGGGTGGTAACATTGTAATGTTTTCTTGTTCTGTTCTTTGGCCTGGCTTGACTGAAAATGCCTGCTTTAAATCTTAGCTGACTCCCATGAAATGCCAAGCTTGCACATCATCTAAAGCTGTTTTTAACCCCCTTTGACGAAGTAAGAGAACCTTATATCCTTTTCAGACTTCACAGAAAGAAGTAAGACAGTTATAAATGAAGACTGCTTGTGAGCAAATTCTGGAAATACTTTTGTTTGTTATGGGAGTGAAAGGACTTATACCCTGCAGGCGTAAGTCAGGGATGCTAAGTATAATACACAATGCCAATTAATGTCCAACACCATGAAGCAATATGTAGCCCGAAATATCATGGAATACCTCTCCACCTCAAGAGTCTTTTGTAATAGACAGTTTGCACAAATCCTTGTCTGGGCTTCTCCACATGGTAAGCTTGTTTCCTTGTAGCTTCTAGTGAAGTATATATGAGAATGTGAAAGCCATTTATCCAGTGTATACTTTAGCAAACTTTAAACAATGTAAGTATTGCAGGTTGTTTTGTCATTACTGAAGAATTCTAGATGGAAGAAAGCCTTGATGATCTAATTTTGAGAGAAAGAAGCCTTGAATAGTTAAGCAGAAATTTGAATTGGGTTTTGTAGCAAAGATTTGGTGTTAGTCTGGATAAATGGTGAAGGAGAAATGACAAGACCTAAGATATTGAGGCTGAGAATAGAGGTTTAGGAAGTGGTGAGAGCAGGTGAGAAAGATCAGAAGATGACAGTCCCTTCTACTCATAGGATGGACAATCTGTCTTCCTTTCCCCTTCTTTAAAAACCATGAGACAAATGAAGTGGAAGCAAGATAATGACCAGAAATCCCTGGGAATAGTACCAAGTCTCTTCTTGTCTACAATACGTAAAGCAATTTAATAATATCTGTCCTATCCTTTCTTGGATTCAGACACCAATAATATTATTAAAAACAGAATATTATACTCAAATGATGTCAGGGGAAGTTATGAAAGTAATATCTCTAATAGTATGAGAGTAGACAGCCCTTCTTCTTTATAGTCATGAAGTTACCATTAATTCATTCTGCCATCTTCTCTTTTACATTTTAACTTGTATTTATCTTTGACATTTTCATACATTTGTACAGTGAATCTTGGTCATATCCACTCCTTTCCACCCTCAAACTTTTCCTAGGATACCTTCTATCACATCTCCCTCCTAACTTTATATCATCCTTTTATACCTTAATTGTTTTTTTTTAATGACTAAGTCCCATTAATGCTATTACAATGTGCTTGGGTGTGGAGTCACCTACCAAATCACAGGCAGCCAAACAGTAGCTTCTCCTTCCAAAGAGAAATGACTCTTGCTTCTGCAGCAGACAGCAACTGCTGAGAATGACCTAATTATGGCAGCCTTTGACTCTTCTGTGTTAGAATTTTTTTTCATTTTCTTTTATATATTCAGTTTACGTCTCAATAGTAGCTCCCTCCCTCCTCCTCCCAGTCCCTCCCTACCATCTTCTACCCCTTGTCCCCCCTCCCCTTGTCATCAAGAAAGGGGGAGAATTTTTAACTGACTTGACTTTGTCCAGGTAGCCGCAGCAGCTGTGAGTTAAATGTGTGTAACAACTCTGTCTCAGCCAGAGTACACCATCTCACAGCATTCCTTCCCATTCACTGGCTCTTCCATTCTTTCTATAATATTTGTTTATCCTTGAGGATTGATATAAATTTCTTAACTATGTCTAAGTACTCACAACCTTCTGTTCTTAGCACTTTGATGTGTGTTTACATTAACCATTTTCCACTGAAGCTTTTCTGACCATGATTGGGAGCAGCACAGATCTTTGGATAGCAATCAAAATATTGGAATCTGGAGAAGGATATTATATATCCTTGTGCTGGGAATGTATGTTAGAGAACTTTCTAGGATAATATTATAGAGGTATTTTAATCCGGCATCATGGATGCTTTGGTAAGGGATCACATCAAAAGACCTTATAGGTCTAAGTGATCTGGCTGGAATGCAGACACAAGGAAGCTTTAACACAAGTGAAAACCAGTACACTCACGAAATCAACCTTAGGGTTCCACCACAGCTGATAATCATCACTTACTATTGCATTTCCCAATTCCCAAGCCATAACCATCTATGTAACATTGCCCCACTAATCTATCATAGCCTCTGTAGCAAGATTCAATGAATTATGAATAATAATAGGAATAAAATCCCAGTAGGTCAATACAGCAAACTTAAATAAATAAGTACATCCCTACAGTGATAGATTTCAAGATGAGAAATCTGCCTTCTAATTAATGTTTGTGCAACAAGTCAAACCACATCACGTAAACTTTAATAGTTAACATTTGTGCTATTTTAAAATCAAAATTGATACACTAATTACATGCCTAGAGTTAAACTCAAGCTTGGTGTTTAGTCCGTTACATATATTTAAAAACAAAACCAACTTAGCATCTTAAGCAATGAGTTTTATTATGTCATTTTCACTCATATATATTCTTTTAGTTAATCCTCCTCATCTCCTTCTTCACTATCCTTTCTTGTTCCCTCTTTCTGTTTTTTTTACTCTCCATCAAATAGAACCTTCTGCTTTAATGGAAGATGTGTTCCGTTATATATTTTCCTCCCTTTCTTCCATTAAGTCTCTTCCTTCACTATCAAGATTCGTTTTCAATTTTCATGAGCTTTGCAGCACACACAGTCACAAATACACAGTCTCTCTCTCTCACACACATACACACACACACACACACACACATTTAATTTTGCCTGCTTATAAATGAAAGAAAACATGCTATTTTAAAAAAAATATATTTTATTAATTTATTCATACTATATCTCAATTATTATCCCATCCCTTGCATCCTCCCATTCTTCCCTCCCTCTGATTTTCCACTTACTCTCCTTTCCTATGACTGTGACTGAGGGGGACCTCCTCCCCCTATATATGCTCATAGGGTATCAAGTCTCTTCTTGTTCCCTGCTATCCTTCCTCTGAGTGCCGGCAAGCCTCCCCATCTAGGGCATGTGGTCAAATATGGGGCCAGAGTTCATGTGAAAGTCAGTCCCCACTCTCCATTCAACTGTGGAGAATGTCTTGTGCACTGGCTAGATCTGGGTAGCAGTTCTAACTTTACTGCACATATTGTCCTTGGCTGGTGCTATAGTTAGAGCAGGACCCCTGGGCCCAGATCTGCCCATCATAATGTTCTACTTGTATGTTTCTAGGAGCCTCTTGGTCCTTCTATTTCCCCATTCTCCCTTGATTCTCTCACCTAGAGTCCCAATAGGATGTCCTCCCCTCTGTCCCACTTTCCTGGTAAGTGAAGACTTTCATGGGACATGCCCCTTGGGCTAGTGTCCAGATATAAGTGAATATATACCATTTGACTCTTTCTGTTTCTGGGTTAACTCACTCATTATGATCACTTCTAGTTCAATCCATTTGTCCACAAATTTCGAGAATTTCTTGTTTTTAATAGCTGAGTAGTAGTCCATAGTGTAAATATACCATAGTTTCTTTATCCATTCTTCAACTGAGGGACATTTTGGCTATTGCCATGTTGTGGCTATTATAAATAAGGCTGGTATTAACATGGTTGAGCAAATGTTCCTGTGTGCTGGAGCTTCTTCTGAGTATATTCCAAGGGGTGGAATAGCTGAATCTTGAGGAAGCTTTATTCCCAGTTTTCTGAGACAGTGCCAGATAAATTTTCAAAGTGATTGTACTAGTTTGCATTCCCACCAGCAATGAAGGAGTGTACTTTTCTCTCCACATCCTTGCAGGCATGTGGTGTCATTGAGTTTTTGATCTTAGCCGTTCTGGTAGGTGTACAGCTTGATATTGGGTATGGAAATTCCTCCAGGGGATCTTTTATTGTATAAGACTGTTTTAGCTCTTCTGGGTTTTTTGTTTTTCCATATGAAGTTCAGAATTGATATTTCAATGTCTTTAAAATATAGTGTAGGTGTTTTGATAGGGATTGCATTGAATCCGTAAATTGCTTTTGGTAAGATGGCCATTTTTACTATGTTAATTCTCCAGATCCATGATCAAGGGAGATCCCTCCATCTTTTGATGTTATGTTCAATCACTTTCTTCAGAGATTTAAAGTTTTTTCAAACAAGTCCTTCACTTGCTTGCTTAGAGTTACTCCTAGATATTTTATATTGCTTGTGGCTATCGTGAAGAGTGTAGTTTTCCTGATTTCTTCCTCTGCATGTTTATCATTTGTATATAGGAAGGATACAGACTTTTTTGAGTTAATTTTGTATCCAGCCAATTTGCTGAAGATGTTTATCAGCTGTAGGAGTTCTCTGGTTGAAGTTTGGGGGTCACGTATGTACACTATCATATCATGTGCAAAAAGGGATAATTTGACTTCCTCCTTTCCCATTTGGCTTCCTTGATCTCCTTTTGCTGTCTTATTGCTCTGGCTAGAACTTCAAGAACTATATTGAAGAGATATTGAGAAAGTGGGCAGCCTTGTCTGGTCCCCGATTTTAGATGAATTTCTTTGAGTTTCTCTCCATTTAATTTGATGTAGGCTGTTTGTTTGCTGTACATAGCCTTTATTCTGTTTAGGTATGTGCCTTGTATTCCCGATCTCTCCAGAACTTTAAGCAAGAATGGGTGTTGGATTTTGTCAAATGCCTTTTCTGCATCTAAGGAGATGATCATGTGTTTTTTTATTTCAGTTTGTTTATATGGTGGATTACATTGATGGATTTCCATATACTAAACTATCCCTGCATGCCTGGAATGAAGCCTACCTGGTCATGGTGAATGATATCTCTGATATGCTCTTGTATTAGTTTTGCGAGTATTTTATTGAGTATTTTCATGTCAATGTTCATAAGAGAAATTGGTCTGAAATGCTCTTATTTGGGTCTTTGAGGGGTTTAGGTATCAATGTGACTACGGCCTCATAGAATGAGTTTGGTAATGTCCCATCTGTTTCTATCTTTTGGAGTAGCTTGAAGAGTATCAGTATGAGTTCTTCTTTGAAGGTCTGGTAGAATTCTGTACTGAAACCATCTGGTCCTGGGCTTTTTTTGGTTGGGAGACTATCAATGGTTGTCTCTATAGGAGAAATAGGACAATTTAATTTGATTATCTGATCTTGATTCAATTTTGGCAAGTGGAATTGATCAAGAAAACTGTTGATCAATTTGGCTGAAAGTCTATTTTATTAGATATTAAAATGGCTACACCAACTTGCTTCTTGTGACCATTTGCTTGGTATAATTTTCCCAGCCTTTTTCTTTGAGGTAATGTCTGTCCTTGTCTGTGAGATGTGTTTTTTGAATGCAGAAGAATGTTGGATCTTGTTTATGTATCCATTCAGTTAGTCTGTGTCTTTTTTTTTTTTTTTTTTAGAGAACTAAGACTATTAATATTGAGAGATATTAATGACAGGTGACCATTAAGTCTCTTAATTTTTGATATTTGTTACAGTAGAGAGTTTGTGTCATTGTGTTTTTGTGATGGTGTTGTTATCTATTTCCAGTGTAGTTTTGGTTATGACTTGTCCCTTCGGGGTGGAGTTTTCCATCTAATAACTTCTGTAAAACCAGATTTGTGGATAGGTACTGTTTGAATTTGTTTTGTCATGGAATATTTTGTTTTCTTCATCAATGGTTATTGATAGTTCTCTGGGTACAGTAGTCTGGCCTGGCATCTGTGGTCTTTTAGGGATTGCAGGATCTCTGTCCAGGCCCTTCTGGCTTTTATTGTCTCTTCTGAGAAGTTGGGTGTAATTCTGATAGGTTTGGCATTGTATGTTACTTTGCCTTTTTCTCCTGCTGTTTTTAATATTCTCTCTTTGTTCTGTATATTTTGTGTTTTTATTATTATGTGTCAGGAAGATTTTCTTTTCTGGTCTATTCTGTTTGGTGTTCTGTAGGCCTCTTTTATGTTTATATGCATCTCCTTCCTTAAATTGGGGGAAATTTCTTCCATGATTTTGTTGAAGATATTTTTCTGGGCCTTGGAGTTGGGTCTCTTCTCTTTCCTCGAAGCCTATTATTCTCAGGTTTCATGTTTTTATGGTGTCCTTGATTTCTTGGATATTTTTTCAGGAATTTTTCAGACTTAGCATTGTCTTTGATGGTTCTACAATTGTATCTTATAGTCCCAAGATTCGTTCCTCCATTTCCTGGATTCTATTAGTGAAGCCTACTTCTGTGTTGCTTACTTTCTTCTCTGAGGTGTCTTGTTCCTGTTTTCCTTCTGTCTGTCTTTTATCCCTGTTTACATGTTCATCCTCAGATCTTGGACTGTTTTATTTATTTCCTTCATCTTGTTGTTGATATTCTCCTGAAATTTTCCCAGCACCTCTCTATAGGCTTCTTTTATGACTTCCACCTGTTGGCTGAATCTTCCTGCATTTGATTATGGATTTTATTCATTTCTTCCATTATCATCTTCAATACTAAGGATTTGAGGTCATTTTCTTGTATTTCGATTGTGTTTGAGTTCTCAGGATTACTTTCTTTGTGATAGGTGGAATCTGGGGATGATGAGTTGTTTTGGTTTTTGTTGTTTTGTTGTTTGCATTCTTACGCGTTCCTTTACTCATCTTGCTATCTCTGGCGTTGTGTGGTAGTTTCTGGTGTTATTCACTGGTCATTGAGAGTGCGTAGTTGGTGAGTGATCCTTGTGGGGATCAGGGAGTTCTTCTCTGGAACAGGCAGGAGACCTGGATCCTTTGCTCCAGGTGACCTGCTCCAGGATATTTTGTTCTACACCTTAAGCTCCTGACTGGGTCAGCAGAGGTAGGCTTCTGCCTGATTCCATTCATACTACTGAGAGGATTAAGACTAGTTGTGTTGGGGGCTGCTGTTTAATTTTCTGTTCTGACCCCTTGGGGCAATCCAGCCTCTCCCAAGTGTGTAGGAGACTGGGACTTTTTCTGCCCAATTGTCCAGGCCACAGACAGGTTCCTGCACTAAGCAGTCTAGATAGCCGACCAGCCTAGATTACGCACTTTTACAGCTCAGTCCCACTGAGCAATGGCTGCAATTGAGACCCCCTTCCAGACCTCCGGGCTGTCCAGCTTCTCCCAGGAGTGTGGGAGTCCCTGCTGTGCCATGAGGACTGTCCTGACTGGGTTTTATCAGCCCAATTTTGCAGGCTTGGTTGACTGATGCCGGCTGCTTGGCTCCGGCCAGACCTGCCCAGTATGCAGACGCTGTTTCTGGGCTGCCTGGCTCCAGTTGGACTACCCAGAACACGCGCTGTCTCTGGGTACTGTGGGCTTTGGCGAGGCCTCCGGGGCTCTCCATAGACTGGGTGTGGGGCGGGTGGCAGTGTCCGAGGACAGATTCACTTGTTTCCTTGAGTCTTTCCCAGGCCAGGGGCTCTGGTGTTCCACTGTCACACACACTGCACCTGGGCTATAGAGGCTGGCTGGTGGGTTCTGTTCCAAAGTCTGGGCTGTTGTTTGGCCACAAGCCTACATGTGGTCTGCACTGTGCAGGACCCCACTCACCTAGTGTTCTCCAGTTCTTGCAGTCTGTGGCTCCCAATTTGGTGACTGGTCTCCATGCAGTAGATCAGATACAGTGCCTGATAGGCACTGCCATCTTGGAACTCTCCATGCTATTTTTTATAAGTCTGGCTTATTTCATTTAATATAATGGTCTCTAGTTCCATCCATTTTCCTGGAAATGTGACAATTTCATTATTCTTTATGGACAAATAAAATTTCATTCTGTCTATGTACCACATTTCCTTCTTATGGATACATTCATCTACTGATAGACATCTAGGCTAATCCCATTTCTTAGTCATTGGGAATATTACAGTGATAAACATAATAAACATTTCCAAGTATCTGTACTATGTTGTCTTGGAGTGCTATATACCCAGGAAGCTTATTGCTGAATAATATTGTAATTCTATATTTGCATAATAATATAGTGATTTAAAATTTTATTGGTATCTATGTGTGTCTATGTGTATATATCTCAGGTATGTTCGGGTTCTCATGGAGGCGAAAAGAGGGTGTGGGATCCCCTGGAGCTGCAGTTACAAGTGGTGGTGAGCTGCCCAATGTGAGTACTGGGATTTGAACTCTGATCCTTTGAAAGGGCCATAAACTCTCTTAAATGCTGAGTCATGTCTCCAGGCTCCATGATGACTGTGCCTATTTATACTCTCACAAGCAGTGTGCAGAGTTTTTTTTTTTCCCCCTCAAATTCTCACTTGATTTTGTTATCATTTGTTTTCTGGTGATAGACATTGTGACTGCAGTGACATAGAATAAGCACTTGCAATTTGCATTCCCTGAGTGGCGAAGGATGTTTAACATCTTTTCAAATATCTAATGGCTATGTGTAGTTGTTTGAGAAGTGTCTACTCAATTTATCAGTGAATCTGTCAATTGTACAAGTTCTTGTTTTGATGTGGCTTGTCTTCTGCTGCTAAGTCTTATACATCATTATGGATTCTGGGTATTAATCCCTTATTTGAGAGCTAGATGGAAATGGCATTTTCCATACTATTGGCAATCTTTTGACTCTGGTGATTGTTTCTTTTCATATGTAGATTATAAATTACTTGTGGTCTCATTTGTCATTTTCTCATTCTGTAAATGGATAATTTTCCCAGCAAAATTTGTTAAAGAGGTTGCCTTCCTGACAATTTTGATAACTTTGTCTAATATTAGGGCACTGTGGCTGAGGAGTGGGCATATTTCTAGGTAAACTATATTTTTATCTACATGTACATTTTTATTCCATTCACATGCTGATTTTGTTAATCCAGCTTTACAGTATAGTTTGACATTAAGTATTGTGATGTCTTCAGTGTTAACTCTTTCTACTTTACATTGCTTGGCAATTTGGGGACTTTTGTATTTCCACATCTATTTCTATTTCTGTGATAACATTGGAATTGTGATGGTTTTTCTGTGAATCTGTAGATTATTCTGATAGGACATTTATTTTTACAATACTAATTCCTCAAATTCATGAGCACACTAGGCCTTTCACCTAAGGTATTCTTAACTTTCTTAAAGTTTTTATTGTAGAAGTCTTTGTCCCCTCAGATTTATTCATAGATATTTTAATATATATATTATTAATTTATTCATATTACATCTCATTATTATCCCATCCTTTGTATCCTCCCATTCTTCCCTCCCTCCCACTTTCCCCCAACTCCCCTCCCCTATGACTGTGACTGAGGGGGGCCTCCTCCCCATGTATATGCTCATAGGGTATCAAGTCTCTTCTTGGTAGCCTACTATCCTTCCTCTGAGTGCCAATAGACCTCCCCTTCCAGGGGGCATGGTCAAATATAGGGCACCAGAGTTTGTGTGAAAGTCAGTCCCCACTCTTCACTCAACTGTGGAGAATATCCTGTCCATTTGCTAGATCTGGGTAGCAGCTTAAAGTTTACTTCCCATATTGTCCTTGGCTGGTGCCATAGTTTGAGCAGGACTCCTGGGCCCAGATCTGCTGGTCATAATGATATTTTTATTTTAAATATATCATGAACAGATTTTCCTGATTATTTTCTTGACATATTTGTTATTGGTATACAGAAAAGTTACAGAATTCCACCTGTTAAATATATAACCTGTTCCTTTGCTGAACATATTCATTAATTCAAAGTGTTTTCTGTATAAAGCAGCTATGAACATGGTTGAGCATATGTCCTTGTTGTGTGGTAGGGCATTTTCTGGGTATATTCCAAGGAGTGGGATGGCTGGGTCTTGAGGAAGCCCTATGCCCATTTTTCTGAGAAAGCGCCAGAAAGCTTTCCAAAGTGGTTGTACTAGTTTGCATTCCCACCAGCAATGAAGGAGTGCTCCTCTCTCTCCACATCCTCTCCAACATGTGGTGTCATTTGAGTTTTTGATCTTAGCCATTCTGATGGGTGTAAGATGGAATCTCAGTGTCGTTTTGATTTGCATTTCTCTGATGACTAATGAGGACGAGCATTTCTTTAAGTGTTTCTCGGCCATTTGATATTCCTCTGTTGAGAATTCTCTGTTAAGTTCCAAGCCCCATTTTGCAATTGGGTTGTTTGGTTTTGCGGTGTGGAAACAGCCTAAGTGTCCCTCAGTAGAAGAATGGACTAAGAAACTGTGGTACATTTACACTATGGAATATTACTCAGCTATTAAAAACGAGGAATTTCCAAAATTTGTGGACAAATGGTTTTATCTAGAAATTATCATAATGAGTGAGTTCACCCATAAGCAAAAAGAGACAAACGGTATATACTCACTTATATCAAAACACTAGTCCAAGGGATACGTACCATGAAAATCTTTACTTACCAAGAAAGTGGGTCAGAGGAGAGGACATCCTATTGAGACTTTAGGCGAGAGTAGCATGGAAAAATGGGGAAATAGTAGGACCCACAGGGTCCTGGAAACCTACAAGAAGAACTTTCTGACAGGCAGATCTGGATCCTGGGGTCCTCCTCAAACTAAGGCACCAGCCAAGGAGAAATAGGCAGTAAGCTTCAAACCCCTACCAAGACCTAGCCGATGAACATGACACTCTCCACCGTTGAGTGGAGAGTGAGATCTGACTCTCACACGAACTCTGGTGCCCCTTTTCTGACCACGTCCCCTGGATGGGGAGACATGGCGGCACTCAGAGGAAGGATAGCAAGTTACCAAGAAGAGACTTGATATTCTAAGAGCATAGATAGGGGGAGGAGGTCTCCCTCAATCACAGACATAGGGAGGGGAGAGGGGGGGAAGTGGGAGGGAGGGAAGAATGGGAGGAAACAGGGGAAGGGCTAACAATAGAGATGTAATATGAATAATTTAATAAAATTAATTAAAAAAACAAAGTGTTTTCTGGAGCTCATTGAGGTCTTTTAAATTATTAGAACCTTAAATTATTATTAAAGTATTATGTCACCTGATTTCATTTTCTATCTGTATTTATTACAGTTAACTTTAGCACTATATTTAAAGTGAAAGGAGTGAACACCTTTTTCTCTTTCCAGATTTTATAGTAAATTCTATCAGATTTTTGTTATAGGCTGCAAATATTGGCTATAGATTTTTTATATACAGTCTATTATGTTTTGTTATATGCTACTCCTAGTTTCTATAGGGCTTGTATCATGAATGGATACTAACTAAACTTTGTCAAATATATTTTTGATCATATGATTTTCTTCCTTGACTCTATTGATATGTTGTATTGAGTTTATTTAATTTACATTTTAAACAAAATATAAATTCCTGAAATGAAATAACCTTTATTGTAGTATATAATCTTCTTGCTGTTATTGTATATAATCTTCAATAATTTATAGAATATTTGAGTCTAAGTTCATGTCTGTAGTTTAATTTTTTTTTTTTTTTTTGTATCTTTGGCTGTGGTGTCAGTGTAACACCTGCTTGGTTGTGTCTTTCCCATTTTATTTTTTTAGATCAAATTAAGCAGCCTCAATGTAAATTTTTAATTAAATGTTAGAATATGGTCCTTAAATTTACCCAGTCCTATACTTTTCTTTATGGAAAATTTCCTATGCCAGAGAGAAATTTCACCCAAAGGGAAAGGTCCTAGCTGAAAGTAAGCAAAAAGGAGCAGCCATGGTTCTCAAGACTGTGACTGGGGGTACCTCCACCTCAAAAGGTGCCAGAGAGTCAGTCTCTTGGACCCACAGAACCATCTACACTGAGCAGGAAGGCACAATCAGCAATATAGCCAGTGTTGCCTGTAGGTAGCCACTTTTGGACCCATGGTTTTGGTAGCTGGGGGACAGGAGCCCTAAAACCAGGGAAAGGGGAAGGAATCCCAACCCCTGAGACAGGCACTAGGTGGGAAATTTACACTGTTGATTGACATCTCACGTGTTTGGATTCTATTTGACCTGAGAGGTGGATTTATTGCAGCTTACAAGAGTGCTTTTAAGTTTACAAAGGAAATAACTTTATACACGGTAGCATCACCATTGTTTGCAATTTGTAGTGAAATACACATAGGAGCAAAGTGTAGTAGACACATATCTATATGTTATAGCACAGCAGAGACTTTGAAAATAACTTCAGGTTAAAACCACGAATTGTCTTTTAGTTGAGCTTAGGAAAGGCAGAAGTCTTATGGATCTTTCTGACATCTGTGAAACAGTGCCATCGGTGTTCTCGGGAAAACCTCCTGTAGAGCAGAAGGGCAAAAGCTCACTGGATCTTAATTTTTAGCAGTAGTACACATCATAAAAGAGGGGCTTCTTCTCTCTATTCTGAAGACTGGATGTCTATAAGGCAGGCACAATGAGAGACTTTTTTAAAGTTGATACTTATGAAAGAAACCAAACAAAATTTAAAATCTTGAGCTCAGAACTGTGATAATGGATTTATATAGTAGAATGCTTTTTTAAGAAAGTTAGATTAATAAGTCAGAGATGCAGTGACTAATGTCAGAACTCTGAACAGTTGGATACAACAATAACATAGCAACAGGAACAGATCGGAAGCATTTTTCAATTTTTTCAGATACGGTAAATCATCTTTTAGACCTTGTAACATTCATAACCTGCATTTACCAACCTTAAAACACCTTCTCAGAACCCCAGATGCCTTCTCAGACGCTTCTCTTTTTATCTTAAACTTCTGCGTCCTTATCTAATTATTTATCACGAGACACAGGCAAAATGGCTGTGAGTAGTCGCCATCCTTTAGCAAAAGGAATGATAAAAGGTTGCATCTGAGATATTTTTTAAAATTTGGTAACAAAGTAGACTATATCTAAACCTAAAAGTAGCAGCCCTAGGAGTGAGACTTAAGGCCTGGTCCTCTGCAAATAGAGAAGACTGAGAAGGCATCTAAAGCCTCTCATTACAAAAGTAGACAATTTATCTATGGGACCTGATTATGAGATTAAAACAGACCTGCAATGTGACCTTGGGCTCAGCAAGGTCTCTGAATCTAGGATTCATCTGTTGTCCACCAGGCCAAGGTCTTCAAAGGCTGGAAGTGAATGGTGCTTGTGCTGTTTGAACCTCCAGTGGCAGAGCACAGAGGACAACCCTGTATAGAAGTATTTTGACTTCCAGAGGTAAGTAAGTCTGCCAGCAGGCAGAGCATGGCTTGTTAAGGCAGCTGTGCAATCAGTGTCCCTTCCTGGCTGCCTTTGAAACAGGTCTTTGGCAGAGTTGACTCAAACTGGACTAAGGTGGGAGGGAGCATCAAAGACTTCCATTTCCTCTGGGGGACATTCAGATAGCCTTATTGCAGCTGCCAAGGCCTGGACCATAGTTTTCTGCTGTAGCTGAGCCTGTCGGGAAGGTTCCTCTTGGGATTTACAAACTTTAAAAACCATTTTTAACAACTCCTATATGGGGGTTCAGGGGCCATCATAAGCACTTTAGATAAGATGGTAGTAAGAATATCTTCAGAATATCTGGATAGACAAACTTTGTTTTTAGTTACTTTTGTTTAACTTTGAAGATATGTATAAAATGCTAGATAAAGTTTAATACTGTAATCAATAAAATGTCTATGGCTTATCTTAATCATTAAAGACTAAGACTTTAGGTTTCATCTCTGTTAGGCTGCAACCTTAAAAAACATAAACACAGTGGATAAACAGAGGGCATTACAGTTTCTGTATTATTTAGCTTATAAAATGCTTATATAAGTCTAAGGCTCTATTGATATATATCATTATCCTGTTTAGAAAACAAGGCTAATCATGGTTCTAAAGCAGTGAATTTTCACCCTTTGAGAATGAAGGTGCGTCATAATAACCAAGTTCTAACATTGTAAACAAAATGAACGTTTCCAGTATTAATATTTTTCAATGTAAAGTTGTTTTCGGAATTACCTATTTCTAGAGTTGTCAGTAAAGTAGAGAAGTATGGAACAAATTTAAACCTGCAATTGAACTTATTATACTGAAGTCATTTTTCAAGAAGTCTGTAGGTGAACCTAGGGCTGCTGCTGGCGGGAGAAAAAAACATTTGTTAATTCACCCGAGAACTAGTGAAGGCATAAGTAGTTAGACATACATTTTAATTAGTTTGTTTATCTTAATTCATCCTTATAACATTGGAATTTTACCGTTATATAAAAACATTTTGAACCAGAGTTGAATCATACATATACGGCATGCTATAAAAATATAAATTTAAACTTCTATAAAAATCCACATCACTTTAAAGCAAGACTTGTTGTTTTCTTAGTATAAAAGAAGATAAACAGAGTTAATTATGACTAATAAATTCTATAAATGATGCTTCATATCGTGTCATTATAATAGTGTGGAGTTATACGGCAGGTCTTTTAAAATATCGGTGTTACTATACATGGTGCAAATACTTATGTAGACAGTCATATGGTCTAGATGAGAATTTGAACTTAAGTTTTAAACAGTTTACCCAATCCACAAATTAGAAATCCTTAGATTTGTTTGTTTGTTTGTTTGTTTGTTTGTTTTTGAAAGCAGGAAACAAAATCAGAGAGGAATTTTTTTTATTTTTTTATTTTTAAGAGTTGGAAAGCAGAGTTTTAGAGATAATAGTAGAACTTAAGCTTTTAATGAGGCCAGATTTTTGTTTTCACTTTTTAAAACAGAGATCCAATTAAAAAGAGGGATAGAGTTTGATTGGGCTCCTGAAGGCTAGCTGCCAGATTGGGGGAAGGGGCCATTGGCCAAGAGGGCGAAGGGCAGAAATTGGAGAAGAAAGAAATAAGAAATCACTTTTTATTTTATAGATCACTCTTAGTGTCATTGAATAACATAAAGCACTTGAGGTCAGATTTTGGGTGTAGAGGCTGGAGGATTTTGAAAAGGGGAGACTGTTAAGAAACATTTCCTAGGAATGAGAAAGGGGTAATGGAGTGTCCCAGCCGCTGGAGTGATGGGCGTCCCCAGGACTCAGGTGGAACTGAGCCTGGACCATGTGACTAACGGTTCTTCAACCAAACAGCCTGGCAGGTCAGGGGCTTAGCCTAGCTAAGCTGGAGAAACTCGGTGCCTGGTACTAGGGCTTCAGCAGCAGCAAGGCCAAGTTCCCGTAGAGGGACTATCATCCTCAGGAAAGGATAGAAGCAGATAGGCAGCTTCAGAACGGATGTAGGAAGTGTACAACAGTCCTTCAGCTCCTGCAAGAGATTGCAGCTTTGCAGCTCTGAAAACAGTGGGATGGAAGAAAACAACGGGACAGAAGTAAGGTATTGAAAGCAGCTGGCAGCAGCAAACCAAGATGGCTGCCAGTCATGTGACTGACCTCTTTATCCCAAAATTAACATGGCATCCCACCATGTGTTTGTTGTGTGTGCTGTGGTGGCACCTCACCCAGGATCGAGCAACCCAGGGCATGCATCTGCATGTGTGGCATGGCCTAGTGGCAGTGATCCAACTAAAAATCCCTCCTCATTAGGCGGGGCTCCTGGGGCCAGCCAGTACTTGGTGGGTGGTGGTTTAAAAATGTGTATGTAGTGGGGCTGAGGCGGGACCATGGACAGTGGGCTATTGCTAACCTCACAGTAATAACGGTAGATAGGTTTGCTAAAACGATCAATTGTGATTCAAAGCAGACGAAAGTGCTGGTGTTTTTGAAAGGTCCTGGTTTGTGGCACCAAGAGAGAAAGGAAATCTGTAAAGGGAATGGGATTCCAACAGGCCAGATACTACCAGAAGAGTCACACAACTTTCAGCACCAATGTTATGATATATAAATTACAGGCTGTGCAACAGATTTGGAACAAAGACATTTATTATTGTGAGACGGGAAAGGGAAAGAAGACAGAGTCTGAGTGAACCATGAGAAAGATGAAGATACAAAGTTGGAGAGAGACGGACGGAGAATCAGAAGGGCAAAGGGATAGGCAGAGAGATTGCAAGAGAGAGAGAGAGAGAGAGACGAGGTGGCAGGTTGGTCCTTTTACTGGCAGCTGCAAGTGATGACATCAGAGTTTGCTAGACAGGCTAGAGGCAGGCTAATGGATCACTTGTGAACTAATAGTTTTAACCTCATTGATTATTATTCATCTGTTTTAGTTGTGTGCTTTCTTGATTTTAAAAGGTCTTGCATGAGCAGGAATTAATCTACTTTCAGGTTTTTCAGTGTTTTAAAATATATTTTTTCAAATATTCCTAGTAATTCTTAGCATTTCTCATAAGATCTGTTCTAATCTACCCCTTTTCAATTTTAATTTCATGATTTGATACTGTATGCTATTCTTTTTTATTAATTTATTCAGATTACATCTCAATTGTTATCCCATCACTTGTATCCTCACATTTCTCCCTCCCTCCTGCTTTCACCCTATTTCCCTCCCCTAGGTCTATGACCTAGGAGGACCTCCTCCCCCACTATGTGGTCATAGGCTAACAAGTCTCATCTTGGTAGCCTGCTAATTGTTTCTTCGAGTGCCACCAGACCTCCCCACCACTTTGGAAATCTATTTGGCACTTTCTCAAAAACTGGGAATAGGGCTTCCTCAAGACCCAGCTATTCCACTCCTTGGAATATACCCAGAAAGTTCTCCACTACACAACAGGGACATATGCTTAACCATGTCCATAGTAACCTTATTCATAATAGCCAGAATCTGGAAACAGCCAAAATGTCCCTCAGTTGAAGAACGGATAAAGAAACTGTGGTACATTTACACTATGGAATACTACTAAGATATTAAAAACAAGGAAATCCAGAAATTTGTGGACAAATGGATGGAACTAGAAATGATCATACTGAGTGAGTTAACCCAGAAGCAGAAAGACTCACATGGTATATACTCACTTATAATTGGGCACTAGCCCAAAAGGCATATCCCATGAAAGTCTTCACTTACCAGGAGATTGGGATAGATGTGAGGACATCCTAATGTGACTCTAGGTAAGAGAAATATAGGAGAATGGGGAAATAGAAGGATCCAGAGGGTCCTAGAAACCTACAAGAAGAACATCGTGACGCGTGGATTGAGTCCCAGGGGTGTCTGCTCAAACTACTGCACTAATCAAAGACAATACAATAGTAAACATTGAACTCCTGCTCTCATCTAGCCAATGGACAGGACATTCTCTATAATTATGTGGAGAGCGGGAACTGACTCTGTATGTTATTCTTTTTGTCAGTTTGTCTATGAGTTTGTTAGGCTTGTTTACTTACTGGAAGAAACACTTTTTTGATTGATTATATACATTACCTTTTAAATCTTTATTTCATTAATTTGTACCTTATTATTACCGTTTTTATTTCCTGTACCTTTTTTCTTAGGTTTCTCTCTCTCTCTCTCTCTCTCTCTCTTTTTTTTTTTTTTGTTTGTTTTGTTTTTGGTAGAAGCTTCAGTTACATACAATACACAATTACTATTTGGTATTCTTCTGGATATATTACAGTGGAAGGAGTCAAAACTATAAGCTTCTTTCTTACAATAGCCTTTTGTGTCTTTTTGAAATGTTCTCCTATGTTGTATTTCATTGTCATTTTACTTTAGGGACTTTTGGTATCTCCTCTTTTTCTCCAACAACTCACTTCTCATTTAAGTGAATATCATTTTGTCTCCAAGCATTTCCTTTGCTTGTCTTTGCAGTCTTATCCCATTATGATGAGATAAAATTGTCACCTTTTGGTCAAGCTATCATATCTTGTCCGCTAGATGTAGGATCTAAGGACCTGAATGAATAGAGTTAATGACAGTCAAATGCTGTACACAACCTTACTTCAGTTTCAGTGTACTTTTATAGATGAATGTAACAAAGAAAGCAATGATTCAGGAAGGCTGTTTAAATTCAGAAAAACATGCAAATAAGTGTCAGCACATCTAAATATTAGCAGAATAGCCCTTTTCCCAGAACTTTCTAAGGACAGACCAATTTAAGCACAATTGCCTGGAATGTACTCTAGATTATATCTGGGATAGCATAAAAGCAAAACAGATGACCATATGCAGATTCAGGGTACACTGACAAGATTGGGTTCTATAGCTATGATCCAAGAAGAATAAACATATCTTATAAATTATATGTAAATGTTTGTCATTAGAGTCAAAAAATCATGTATAAGACCAGTCCATGGCATTCTCCACAGATTGGTGAAGAGTGGGGATTGACTTTCACATGAACTCTGGTGCCTCATGTTTGACCACATCCCCTTGATGGGGAGGCCCAGTGACACTCAGAGGAAGGATAGCAGGCTACCAAGAAGAGACTTTATACCCTATGAGCATATACAGTGATACAGAGGAGGAGGTCCCCCTCAATCACAGTCATAGGGGAGGAGAATAGGGTGACAGTGGGAGGGAGGGAGGAATGGGAGGATAGAAGGGGTGGGATAACAACTGAGATGTAATATGAATGAATTAATAAATAAATAAATTAAAAAAAGAACAGTCCAGGGAACAAATGCACTTGAGATAAAAGGCCCTCTGCCTTTTCTCCTGGAGCCTCTCTCATCGTCCCACAATGCATTGTTTACCATGCATCATTTTTTTGACCGTGTTCTGACATATCCAGTGTCCCCTTTGCAAAAAATTTTATGGTACTTATTCCTGTTCAGAACCATAAAAATCCAGAGAGAAATATGAAAAGACATGTGATAAGTGCAATGGTAGGTGCAAGAACATTGATGCTTTGCCACCAGGAACAAGGATCCATGCCTTGAAGAGTAGTCACAATTCTCTTCTCTATTTCTTGTCCTGAAAGTCCGGGAAACTATTTCGAAAATAAAGAACTTCATCATGGTACTCAGTGGTCTAGTTTCTTTATACTTACCATATGGGATAGGTTAATAGCCACATGTAAGACTGACTATCCTGAAAATGTTGGGAAGCTGGAGCAATAGGTCATATTGGGGCAAATTTAAACATTAATGTAAATAATGCAGTAACAGAGGTACAATAAAAATATTCTACAACCCCCCCTTTTATTTTTTAAGAGTTGTTTCTTAAGGATGGAATATGTATGTTCTATAAATGCCTGAACCTGTGGGTTATAAGAAATTCCAGTGATATGTTGAATTTGCCATTCATCATAGAAATTCTTTAAATTCATCGTAGTAAAAACAGTCCAGTTGCCTGTTTGAGAATACTCATTTGGAGGAGGGTAATAGATCTAATTTTGAATATTTAATACTTAATATTTTATCATGTAAGGCTTGACCATCAGTACTTAAACGGTCATGTAACCATCTTTGATTAGGGAATAAAGTGATTAACAATTGGAGCATCCATCATTGATATGAACAGGAATGTTATTCTTCCCAAGTAACAAAGTGAAACATAGGAAGATGAAGTACATATGCCTAGTATTGTCACAGCAATAACTGATGCATACAATAGAAAGAAAATAGCAAAAACAGCAATTTTGCCACTTTCCCCTTTCCCTGAGATTTCATCACCTTTTCTCCTTATTTAGTTATTGGCATAATGTTCTTGTGGACTGTGTTCATTCAAATGCGGATTTCTCTACCCCACTATTTGGATCAATCCAGACATTGCATTGTGATGTTTATTCTAAGTATATCCAGTTTGAAGTGTGTATAAACATGACACCATTTTTTTCTCTGTGTTTTCAATAAAAACAAATTATCCAATGCTGAGCAATAACAGAGAATAGGGTGGGACATTCTGATCGGTGAAGGGAGGAGAAAGTGGAGGAAGGAGAGGGTGGAGCCATGAGGAGAAGATCGGGAAACATCAGGAGAAATGAGCTGGACCAAGGATATAAGTAAAAAGGAACTATAAAGTGGAAAACCAGAATGGGAGGAAACTATAATAGCATGGAGGTTTAAAATGGGTTAATTATTGCACAATACTGTATTATAGGCTAATTAAATAGATCCTGGTTTCTCTGTGTGGTTATTTTGGTGTAAAGCTGGTTAAGAAGTAACTGCTGAGTTCACTAAAATAATAAATCAACATTAAATGTTAATTATCATCCAAAAGTTAGTAATTTTTTTCAGTTTTAAAATTTTTTATTAATTAATTAATTTATTCAGATTGCATCTCAATTGTTTTGCCCTCACTTATATCCACCCATTCTTCCCTCCCTTCCTCTCTCACCATATTCCCCTTCCTTAGGTCTATGACCAAGTTAGTAATTCTTTTTATCCAAGTCATTTTTGGTAGAGAGGCTCTATTTTGGTTTGATGACTCCATTGTGCCATTTTCTCCCTTCTTCAGGTGTAGCCTCTGCGGACACTTCAAGACATCTTTCCATCTTCCACAGGTCCAGTCCATCATTTAGGTAACCACAGTGTTGTTTCCGCACCTTGCAGGGGAAAAACACAAACACAGTGAATTACTGGGCCACTCATTGACCAGACACAAGGTCTTCTGAAAGACTATGACCTTGAGTTATTTTGCTTGTTTGTTGTTTAGGAGGGTCCCCAAGACGTTGTGCTTATTTTGAACATATTGAACATTGACCAGCAGCATCCTCACTTTTAGTCTTTCTTCTTTGCACGCTAAGAGCCTTAGTTGGTCATGCTCAATATTACAATGTGTGGGCTGTGCAGGTTCTCTCAAACTCCAAAAATCCCTAACTAATATAATTTGGCGTAACTACTCTTTGAATATGGGATTTCTTCCATGTACTTTTGGGATATGGGAAACAAGGAAAGCACCGAGATATAGTCTTCACAGTCTGAAAACATCCTAAATACTAACCATTTGCTTGTAGATATGCAGTTGTGGCTCTCAGATATGCCACGTGAGTGCTAGAGCTGTGAAGGTTCAGATGGCTGACATGAGCCATCATCTGCCTGCACATGTTCGGCTTCCAGTTACTGGCTATCTGGATCTCAATGGCTTCCTCTCTGGACTGCTTCTAAACCTGCGGCTGTAGCAGATGAAATTCAGACCCTGTATAGCTTTCCCATTGTAAGGCCCCTTGGCAGGTCAGTTTAAAAACAACAGGTTCTCTTCTCAAGATGACATGTAGGCCTTACTCTCCAAGTCTAAGAAAATTCTTCTTCACTGCTGCCCTATTTTACCAGAGGAATTGCTCACTGTCAAAACAAAACCTACAGCTGAACTTGAGGCTTGTGGGACTTGTGAGCTCAGTGTCCTTTCAGCAGATTTACATTTTGGAGGAATCTTCTGCTTTTCTCCTTCCCTGCAGGGAGCCATAGGGCTGAAGCTGTTTGGCCCTTGCCTTCTTTTGTGCTCATTGTTTGTCTTTCCCCCTACAATTTTGAAGCACTGTTTCTATTTCTATGAATCTATGAAGCTTTTCCTCTCTTTGTTATTTGGCTTTCTTGTTTTCTTTTTCTGAATATTGTCCTTCTTCAGCTCACAGAGAGAACTTATACTCTATCATCTTATTTAGAAGTCTACATATGATTAGTAAGTTAAAAATATAAAACTTTATTACACTTACTAGTCTTGGATGCTAGCTTTGTTATTGTTCAAAATGGCATGGCTTGTAGCAGTTATGATATGCAGAGATTTATTGAGGGAAGGGAAATAGAGTGGCCTGAGTGAGCCGTGAGAGTAGGGAGAAACAAGAGACAGTGAGGGGGGCATGTCTTAGAGAAAGTGCAAGAGAGAAGTGCAAGAGTAAGAGAGTGATGGGTGATGAGTTTGTACTTTTATACCCTGGGCTCCTGGCATACCCCAGTGGTGGGCAACTAGTGATGATGTCAGAGGTTGCTAAGCAACCTAGAAGCAGATCAGGTTGGCTAGCAGACTAGCAGATTTGCTTGTTAAGCTCACATGTTTATGCTAGTTGTCTGAAATGAGTATCCTGTGATAAGCTTAATTATGAAGACTGGTCTGGAGATGGTTTCAGCATTGTGTGTTGGAGCAGAAAAACTTTTTTTGTAGTCTGACTCTTCTTAGTGATGGCCATGCAAGAACCCAAGATCTTCTAAATCTTGGAGAGATCCAGTCATTATGGATTTCCTTAAGTCTTATTCTTTTCCAATCTTTCAATAATATCCTCACTGACTGCCAGTTTATCTTGGTCCACATTACCTGGGATCCATCGTTTTACTGAGTATGATTTCTGCAGGGTGGTATGTCACGATGATCCATTGGATCGCAGTTGTATCAATGTGTTGAAACCACCCAGGGAGCTTCAAAGAATCAAAAACATCTTTTTTTTTCCCTAAAGAAAGTCTGCATCTCAATTTATATGCAGTTATCTGAAAAAGCATCCAGGAAATTCCAAACAATGGTAGGTCTGAGAATTCCTGCTGTACTGTGGTATAGGCACACGCACGATGGATTGGACTGGCAGCTTTTCACTTCTGGTTTAGCAATTGACACTGTGGTAATCTATATCTTGTGAACTTTTTCTCTATTAACTGGATTGGTGTTCTAACTGGAGAATCTTCCTTTGCAGATGCCTTCAACAGCAGCTGCTTATGGTAATAAACTTACGGCTACACTGGTGTGATAAGAATCTATGCCTGTGGTCTTTATACTGTATTTTTGGCATTTCTCTTTGTGTTGTTCCTATAGCTTCAATGGAGTTCAGCTAAGATTTTACAAATATATGATAGAAACAGCTCTGAAAAGTATAAACATAAATGACTGACAAGTAAGTAAGCTTCCCCTGCTCCCCCATATCCCAGGAAAATACAAATCAAACATTCATTGAAATGCTGCCTTCCTCCAGTCACAATGGAAAAAACTTTGTGACAGCTATAAAAGAAAGTGTGAACAACAGGCAACAAGGGGGTGAATATGTTCAAGAAATATCTGAAAACTGAAATTATCATAATGGCATTTATTATTTTGAAAATAAGATAAGGAAAACTTTTAGAAGATTTTATGCAAAATTGGCTACTGAATGAATATAATCAAAGTGGTTCCTGGAAAGCAGCAGATTTTGTTGGCTTTGGAGAGTGACTAGAGATGTTTGCGAATGGAAAATGGACAAGTGCTTTTTTAACTAACCAACTGACCAACCAACCAACCAACCAACCGACCAACCAACCGACCAACCAACCGACCAACCAACCAACCGACCAACCACTTGACCAACCAACCAACCGACCAACCAACCGACCAACCAACCGACCAACCAACCGACCAACCAACCGACCAACCAACCGACCAACCAACCAACCAACCGACCAACCAACCAACCGATCAACCAACCAACCAACCAACCGACCAACCAACCGATCAACCAACCAACCAACCAACCGACTAACCAACCAACCGACCAACCAACCAACCGACCAACCAACCGACCAACCAACCAACCAACCAACCAACCAACCAACCGACCAACCAACCAACCAACCAACCAACCAACCAACCAACCAACCAACCAACCAACCAACCAACCGACCAACCAACCGACCAACCAATCAACCGACCAACCAACTGACCAACCTGGAAACATTTCAAAACTTTTTGCAAAAATAGCATCCTGCAGTATTAGCTTCTGTTACATACTGTTTTACTTTCAAACTCTACGATATGAACTCTTTTGGAGTCCACATGAATCAATCACACAGTGCTCATGCTCCTTTGCCTGGGTCATTTCTCTTCTTTCAGATATGTAGTTTATCCTTTGTCACAAATGAAACAACTCCATTTTTTCGTATAACCAAATAATTGTCTATTTGATGCCCATATAAGTCACACTTCCTTTATTGTTCATGATTTAGTAAAGACAATGTTTCCTTTTTATTTTTTTGTTTTCTTATTTATTTCCCTAGCGTGCATTCATGAGAGAGAGATGTCAAGGGGGCTGTTTTTTTTTGTTTTGTTTTGTTTTGTTTTCGTTTTTTTGTTTGTTTGTTTTTTTGTATCATGAAGTACATTCCAGGGATCAAATTGAGGTCATTTGATTTGGCTAGAAACACTTTTGTCTGCTGAGCCATGTTGGCATTCCCCTAATTTTACTTTTCTTTTTAGAAATTATTGTAAATATACTGTTGATGCTCAGAGAAATATATTATAAATTGGGGTCCTTCCTGTGGATGATGAACATATGACTCTTCCACAAATTATTGAAACATTTCTGACATGGCTGGAAAGCCTTGAGCAATCTAAAAATAACTTCCTTGTCTTTAGAGATCCATGAAAGTTATCTGGTGATATTCATTGAAGATATTATTTTACAGAACTTTCACTTACTGTGTTTCTATCACAGTAACATGAAAATGTCTCAAGTCATTCATCATATGATTTCATTCAACATTTTCTGTCTGAAACAAATGTAGTCAAATGTAATGAAAACACCTTTAGAAACATTGGTGTGTAGTGAGCTGAAGTAGAAAATGGTAATCAAATCACAATGTTGCCTTAGTGTTTAACAGTCCTAATTCTTGTAACTGGATATTTTGCTAATTTTCATAAAGAAAGAGAAGTTATTGTTCTCACGGTTACTATAAGTGGAGTGGCCAAGCTATAGAAATAACCTAGGAACTCGGCAAGTGATAAAACTACAAACAGGGCATCTATACAAAACTGGCTATTACCTGGCTATTAGGCATGAGAGAGCTGTTTCTATGAAAATGGGCAGAACTTCTGGCCATTGTGTCAAAGTGAAATAAGTCAGTCTGACAATGCAAATCTAACATCTTTTCTCTCACACAGGAAGTGTAGTGGAAAAGGGTAAAGCATAAAACAGGGTATTCTTTGAGATGTAAGAAGATGAAACAAAAAGTAAGAGGGAGTAAAATAGAAACAAAATATGACCAAAATACATTAAAGTGTGAGTAGAAATGTCAAAGTAAAGTGCCTTGCATTACACAATTAACAGACACTGGAAAAACAGTATTTGTAAAAAGAAATATATATATCACTATAGGTTTTACAAGATTAATAAAAACTGAAATTGTCATTTTAGTTTCATGTAATGTTAATTGACTATTTTATTGAGAACAATTTCTGGCGAACACATAGGAGTTCTCTTTCAATTCATGCTAAAACTTCTGGACCACAGTTATATTTTTCTTGTTTATATATATAGTTAAAATAAAATTATGTTTTTAAACTCCTCCTTCTTTTGTAGAACCCCCTGGGTGGGTCATGTTTTCTCCCTCACTACTCCCTTTCAAATTCATGGCCCTATTGTCATATTTTTAATAAGCTTCATAACTAAGAAAGTCTAACGAGCATTCTGGAGGTGGCTGGGGAGAATTTGCCAAAGAAGTTCCTGCCCAAAGAAGATAGTTGTAATTTCTGTTCAGTTTGAGTACATTCTGCTTGGCTATTTCATGTCCAGAATTCTTTTACTGTTGAGAAAATGTTCACAATCACCATATCCAGATGTATGAACCCATGTGTGTCCACAACTCATAGCCTAAAAAACTTGATTCTAATTATCATCCCAAGAGAATTATGGTAAAATATATATAGAGAAAAATTACCAAGAAACTGGCTCATTGAAGTGAATACTGATAATAGCTAATGGTGATTCATAGGCTGTGAGTTGACTGATACAATCCTGTTATGACTCAGAAAGTCTGTGGGTTCTTCCCAAGCTTACTCATAAATGTTGCCCTTTTTACTTGCACAAATGTCCCATTTGAGCAATACATTATGCAGTTAAACAGTTACTCAATTTTGAGATGATGTCAAGTCTGAGATAAAATCCAGAAGGTTGGATAGATGCCTTCAGATGAACATACTGCTTATTTCTGTTAATTGTCTGATTATTTCTGAAAATGTACAGATTCTCTTTCGTTTTCTCATAGAGACAAAGTTGAAACATAGATAAGTTGTTGGCTTCTTTCCAGAACTTGAAAAGATCATTTCACTTTTTGACATATACTTAAAATTCAGGATAGAAACCAAGGAGATCAGAGTGGAATGCAAGTTCTGGTTGTTCTTTTAGCCACATACACAGCAACTACTAACACACATGTTAGAGAGACTTTAATTTATATTGTCTTAACTCCGAAATGCAACATATCCATTGCACCTAAAAGGAAAACTTATCCCTGCCTTTCTTGAGAAAGCTTCTCTGTCTTACCAGAGTTTAAACTTTGTTTGAACCTAAGTTATTTAAGGTGTCTGTAAAACAAGAAGTGAATCTCTCTCACCTGGTAACTGTCAGACTCAACCAAAGAGTTTGGTGCACTTTGGGTCAAACAAAATATTAGAAACAAAAGACAACAAATTTGTTTGATTGATATTGCTACGTACTCAAATTTTTCTTTTTCTCGTGGACCTTGCACATTTCATCTGCTTAGAAATCTTTCTCAGTGGAGCAATATATAAAAGAGACACAGATGCAGAATCTGAAGGATGTCATATGGACCATATCCAGCTAAGTATAATGTCCAACATCTGAGAGGAAGTTAAATTTTGATCCAGATACTTTTATTGCCTGACAATATCATTGTCAAAAAATACCCCATTCCTCTGGGATTCCAAATAATCTTTAGACTAGAAATTATCTTGATAGCTTTCATATGGTTTGAGTAGAAAAAGGTAAAAGGTTAGCTTAAAATGAATTGGGCAACCTTAGAGAGATAATGAAAACTATTGTTAGGTATAGGTCAAGACTCACAATTTATTTTTAGAAACACCATGGTAGGATATTCATAAAAATGTACAGTATGTGTATTCTGGTTCACATAATTTAAAGAAACCAATCTTTGGAAAATCAGATTTAATAAGATACTCTTCCCATGAAATTCTTGATTATTATTCATGTCTCTAGGACGTTGCCAAATTATTTGGTCCAGATTATAAACTAGTGTTGTCCCAAGACTATTAAAAGTAGTAAAAGTTACACAGGCTCATAATAAAATCCATACATCATTATTTTTAAAGAGCAGATGAAGATTTTTTAAAGGATTTATCATGTGTTTGTTTGAATGTAAATATTTTTAATGTATTATAAACCAGTTTGTCTCATTTAGTAGCTCTCATATACTTAGTAATACACTCTATTTTGATAATTTTCATTCCTCACCCCAAATTCCTTCCAGACCTACCTCCTTTCATATTTACCAATTCTGCACCCCAATTTGTTTTTTGAAAACGATTGAGTCCAATTTGTGCTTCACTCTACAGTTTATTTTTGTTTGTTTGATTTTGTTTTTTTGTGAGATAGGGTTTCTTTTTGTAGCCTTTGCTGTTGTGGACTTGCTTTATAGATGAGCATGGCCTGAGCTCACAGACCTTTACCTGCCTCTGAGTCCAGGAGTGCCTGGCTAGCTCCAAAAGTTTTGATAGTGAGATTTGTCATGGAGTTTGGTAGATCTACAGGGGATGTGTCCTTAAAGAAAATGACTTCTTTCTCTCCCATCATCTACCAACTGGCAGTGACAGATAATTCCTTTACTTAGGGATGGGACTTCATGCTCACCTCTTCTCATCATGCTGGGGTACTGTCTGGCTTCAATTTACAGAGGGCTATCAATGTTCTCACAGCTATTGTACTGTATATTGATAAGTGGAATTGTCCTGATGTGTTCAGATAACACTTTTCTTTCAGTCGTTCAACACCTTTGGCCCACTTTCTTTAGTGGTCCCTGAGCTGTCTGAGAGATGAAATGTGATTTATTTATTTACTTTTGTCCTTTCTCTTTCACAAACACGACTGAGATAATAAAAGACATTTATTTTTTTTCTTAGCTCTTATTTTCATTCTATACAAACATTAGATAGAATTGTATTTCTTCTTTTAATGTTTCTTGAAAGTCATCATTTAAGGCATTTACATTGTATGGATTGCAAGGTATTTACTTTGTAATACCATCATTTACCTTGTTTGTTTTTATAAAAATACTATCTGAAGTAATACTGGTTCATTTTCTCACTTCCATTCCTTTGTTTTATTTTTGTCTTAGATTTGTTTCTTTCCCATGTACAGATGTTTCCTGAATGTGTGTGTGTGTGTGTGTGTGTGTGTGTGTGTGTGTGTGTGTGTGTGTGTGTGTGTGTGTATGTGTTTAACACTGAGTTAGGGTTAAGGTTTGGGTTAGAAAGTTAGGGTTAGGGTTAAGGTTGGAGGAATAGGGTTAGCGTAACCCACTGTTACAACAAGAATTCCTTAATTGCACTTCGAAGTGTGGTTTCAAAAATATCACATGACCTCAGAAAAAAGGAGCCCTTCTCCCGTAACATCTGACCTCAGCCTATCAAGTCTCATCTATACTACCTGTATCCTCTTCCTCTGTGGCCTGGCAAGGCCAGCCTTCCAGGGGGAAGTGATGGAAGTTGGTGGGTCAGAGTCCATTCAGAAGTAGTCCCTACTCCCCATGTGTGGGCCCCTCAAGGAGACTGTGCTGCCTATATGCCACATCTGATCACAGAGTCTAGGCCCATATCATACATGGTCTTTGGTTGGTGCATCAGTCTCTGTATTATAGTGTAGTTATCCTGCCTCACAAATATGTCTGTCAGATACTGGGCCTGAAGTCTGAAGATGATGCTCTAATGTTATAGACAGTTTTGGGTTACTGTTTAGGCAGCAAACTGTCTCTGTCATCTTATAATTTGAGAAGCTGCTAACCTGCACTCCCTGGATCCTCAGGTGATTAATTTTATTCCTTCTCAAGGCTCTGATGGGGTTGAAGACCAGACAGTTCAGTTTTTAAATTAAGCTTAGTTGTTTAAGGGTTAAGATGTTTTTAGATCTAGATAGATATTTTAAGTTGATAATGATGAGATATGATAGATATTGATTTATATTCAGAATTTTAGATGCACCAAGATAGGAAAGATGTTTTCTTCAAGGCTGCCAAATACAAATAGCCAAAACACTATTAATGTAACATATATAATTCATGATTGTTTTGTGGTTCTTCTTGCTGTAGGTAGTTTTTTTTTTGTAAATATGTGTAATATAAATGTATATGTAAAAAAACATTTAAAAATCTGGACATCATGTTTAAACTTTATTGTTAAATATTATTTTACTAAATCTGAAATTATCTACCAATTGGTTTTTATTTCACTATCATGGGCATACTTCATTACTCTTGTCATTGAGTACCATTTTTGTTTAGTTTCTTATACTATGGTCATTTCTGTGCTTTGACCTCACTAAAGTTTACAGAAATTTATATTTTTATCTGGTATTTTCATATCATGTCCTGAAATGACCTTTAAAATTATATTATGTGTGACCTTCCATTAACTCTTCCATTGGCAGTGGCTCATATTTCTATAAAAACACTAGTTATAATGATAAATTGCTTCAATTAAGCTAAAAATATGCATTCTGAACACCTGGTAAGAAAGTAGCTACTTATGTACTAGGTTGTAGAAGTTAACTGGCATGACTGTAGACTCATAAAATGACAGGCACATCTGCGGTCCTGTTGCCTGCTATATGCTCTTAGTTTTGGCTGGTAGATAAGAGGGCATCTTCACGTATAAGTTTTCGCCATTCAGCCTTAGGATTTTCTTGCAACTTTTCCTAATGTACAGAAATTCCATCTGTGACCTCGAAGGTTATTGACTAAGCAACCAGATGTCTATTTCTTTTTAAAGTTTTTTTTATTTTATGAATAATTTGAGAATTTGGCAGACCATTGTCCTGCTAACATTCTATCCTTTTACCATAAAAGTCTAGAGCAGGTCAAATATTTTTTTGCTTTAGGATTCTGATGTACCCCCTCTAGATTCCCATCTGAGCTGTGGATTAGACAGCAGGTGCTTTTTACCTTCCCATCATCATTGCCTCATTTTTGCCTCCCTGCATTTAGTGTCCCACAGCACTACCCAATTCTTTTTCTTGCCACACCTTGTGCGTGTTAAGCAATTTCTCTACTGCTGAACAAAACTTAGAATCTTACTCTCCACTTTCCTTACTCTATTCTTTGTTAATGACTATTTCCCATTTCCTGTTGAAGAGGTAGATAACCGGTGTTTCTCCCTTCACTGTGTATGATAGGCAGATTTGGGCCCAGGGGTCCCGCTCAAACTAAGGCACCAGCCAAGGACAATACAGGCGGTAAACTTTAAACCCCTACCCAGATCTAGCCAATGGTCAGAACATTCTCCACAGTTGAGTGGAGAGTGGGGTATGACTTTCTCACATACTCTTGTGCCTCACATTTGACCATGTCCCCTGGAGGGGGAGAACTGGTGGCACTCAGAGGAAGGATAGCAGGTTACCAAGAAGACACTTGATACCCTGTGAGCATATAGAGGGGGAGGTAATCCCCTCAGGAACAGTCATAGGAGAGGGGAATAAGGGGAAAATGGGAGGGAGGAAAGAATGGGAGGATACAAGGGATGGGATAAACATTGAGATGTGACAAGAATAAATTAATAAAAAAAAAAAGAAAGAAAAAAAAAAGAAGTTATGGCATTAACTGCTGAGTGTTGTGAGCAACACTTACCATAAGAAAACTGTCCTGGGAATTTGAATCTTGAACAAATGGGTTAGATTACAGGAAAACTTGGAGAATAGTGGGACATTCTTTGTCCCTGTTCTTCCCAAGCCCTCTATGAACTGTAAGTACTCCCTATAGTTCTTCCTGTAAATTCTTTTTAAATGTGACCTAAATATTTATCATCTGTTCAAAAGGATAAACTGTCACTTATAATAACATATTTATCGAAGAGTTGGCTGAATTAAATGGTCTTGGAGGAACAACAATCTTATTGTCTATGAAAGTGAGTTTGTACACCATGTTACTGCAATCAGAAATAGCTCGTTGTTTTGTGGTCTGTGCTCATCTGAAATCATGAATATAGCTCTAGAATATCAGGTGCATGTTGCTATAAAACATCTTCATTTGTTGTTTTCCGATTACCCTCCATTTCTGTTACCCTATAACTATAATTATAATATAATATCCCTAGTACTTGGAATCAGAGAAGCAATGAGAAGATGTGGGAAGAAAAATGCTGTGTCTACCTGTTTATATCATCTACACCACACTGTAGCTAGATAAAGTATTAACTTCAGGGGAGGCAGTGCAGAGGGTGTGCTAGAAGTTTCTATAAATCCATACCAGTTTGGGAAGGTTGCCATAACAAACCACACAGTGACAGAAAGCAGACACTTGTGGTTTTGTTTTCAAGACTTTCAGCTTTTGATAGTCCAACCTCAATGTAGTAGGCTTGGTTTCTTCTAATACCTCTTACCTTGGCTTGAAAGTGACAGGTAGCCGCACTTTCTGTTCTAACATAGTCTGTGTGCCCCACTTTTACTTTCTTATAAGGAGTCTGGCCACATTGAATTAAGATTTACACAATAGCCTCATTTTAACATGATTCTTTCATTAAAAGCCCTAAAACAAAGTACAGTCAGAATATAATGTATTGAAGATTAGGCCTACCTAGTGGATTTTAAGAAAACACAATTAAGTTATGACAAAATTTTGGTATTAAAAAATAAAGTATTTTAAAAATATAGACATTATTTATTATATTGGATATTGAGGTTGTTTCAATAGAATGTATTTGTCATTGAGATTTGGTGATGCATAAATTGGCCCATGTCTGCATTTTCAGTCCTCAGAGAGGCCATATTCTATCATTTAATGGTTTATTGAGCTGATTAATGCCAGAATTCATCTAGCATTATCCCAAATGAATTTGGGGAGCCAGAAATTGCTTTCAACACAGCCTACTAAAAAGTGTTGCTTAAAATTTGAAAGGAAAAAATAATGTTTGTAATTTTTATCTATTAACTATAAACTGAATTTTTGAAAAGTATATGAATTGTTTTGTCACGTCAATAGACTATAGAGAAAAAAGGGTAGTAACATTATCAGCATGCTGTGTAGCCTGCTTTAGGAGTACATTACATCATGGTGTATAACTGTCTTAAATGGGAAGGCAATTGGGCCTATTATCAAGTGGAGTTTGTATCCTCATACACTTGAGTGCAGAATGAAGGAGACTTTTTCAGGATGTCTGCAGGCTCAGAAGACTGATCTTTACATGTGATCATATGAACTGTTGTGATCATAGATACGTCACTCACTAGCATTATTGGCCTCTTCTTTGTTCACTCCTTCAGAAAAGTGGTGGCACTTGCACAGTGGTTAATAAATGTTTGGTGAATAAATAGATAATCTGTAATAATGCCCATGGTTTTTGAGCTATTATTTCATGACAAATCTTGTCTAAGATCTCTTAGTTTAAATTGTGAAAAACTCTATGATGATAAATTATGTAAGACAAAGAAAAGATGACTAAAAATGGCTATAAATTTAACTGGTCATACCACATGTACATTGTTCAACGTTATCTGAACTTACATAGTGATTAAGAAGTCCAGAAAACACTTACTTGAAGTATAGGCTAGGTGATAACTCCACCAAGTGATTAGTGTCTCTTGTTCCCTGAGATTGCAGAGATAAAAACAAACAAACAAAGAAACAGAAACAAACAAATAAATTCTCAGCAGTATTTCTCACATAGATCCAGCATTTGGGGATTGCAATAAAGCTGATGACTCTTCTATTAATATAAATAACCTATTTAAAATTTTTAATGTCCCACTCATTTGTGATTTTTTTATGGCCTAAGTCAAGAGTCAAAAAGATGGTTAGCCACTCCCATTGTGATGAAATAGCCACAATACTCCATCACATAGATACAGTTTCATTGTACTCTTCTGTTCTTAGCCAAGGCAGATACCCTTTGTTACTTTGTCTTATCATGGCTCTCAGTATCTTCAGTGAAAGTTCTTTCTGCCACTCCAGTGGTATCATGAATAGAAGTAATCTGTAAATTTGAATGAGCAGGAATAATACAATCATGTTATTTTAGTCCTAAATTGATGATAATTGATGCTAAGTTTCTTCACATATTCTTGAAAATTCATTTAGCAGTAAGATAAATTTTATTTCCCTTAGGTTATAAATTGATATAAAAAGCCCTTTGCCTGCACTAGTTAACAATATTTTATAAAATAATGTGTATATTTATTCTAGAATGTGCCTTTAGTAGTTTTAGTCATCAGCCCAGAGTCCGGGAGTCAAGGCCGGTTGTCCAGCCAGTCCTGTCCAGCAGCCGTCTGCCTCTTCCTGTTTTTTTTTTTTTTCAACATGACAGATGCCTCTGTGTCCTTTGCCAAGGACTTCTTGGCTGGCAGAGTGGCCGCAGCCATCTCCAAGACGGCGGTGGTTTCCATCAAGCAGGTCAAGCTGCTGCTACAGGTGCAGCATGCCAGCAAGCAAATCACGGCAGATAAGCAGTACAAAGGTATCATTCCTCTTTAAATGCCTCTAACAATTTGATAAGCATAGTTTTAAGATCATTTTTGCTATGTTTCAGTCACATTAGAATATCCAATATTTGTTGGGTGTTCTGGTGGAGACGTATTGCCTTGTTTTTTTGTTTTTTGTTTTTTGTTGTTTTTGTTTTTCAAGGCAGGGATTTTCTGCGTAACAGCCTTGTCTGTCCTGGACTTGCTTTGTAGACCAGGCTGGCCTCGAACTCAGAGATCCACCTGCCTCTGCCTTCTGAGTGCTGGGATTAAAAGTGTGTGTCACCACTGCCTGGCCCATGGGTTTCGTTTATTATGTTCTTTTTCCTTTCACAACACACAAAAGCATAATTTAATTAAGTTTACTAAAACAAAACAACAAGAAAAGAAGTTAAAATTTGTAAAGATAACATATTTTAATAATAGCAAATTTGACTTAGTGCAATTAAAATGTTAAAGTATTGAAGTCCAGTCCTCAGTATGTTAACAGCATTGCTTTCATTGAATTTTAGGAAATCTCTAATTTATTTATTTCTTCCCTGACCCAGTTGTCATTGAGTAGAGAGTTGTTCAGTTTCCATGTGTGTGCAGGCTTTTTGATATTTCTGTTGTTGTTGGAGTCCAGCTTTAGTCCATGATGGTCTGTTAGGATACAAGGTATTATTTTTTGTATCTGTTGAAGCTTGCTTTGTGACCTTTTGTATGGTCAGTATTGGAGAAGGTTCCTTGTGGTGCTGAGAAGAAGGTATAATCCTTTGTGTTTTAGTGAAATGTTCTGTAGATATCTGTTAGATCCATTTGCTTCACACCATTGGTTAGTGTCATTATTTCTCAGTTTAGCTTGTTTCATTGACCTACTCTTTGGTGAAAGTAGGGTGTTGAAGTCTCCCACTATTAGTGTGTCCGGATCAATGTGTAGTTTAAGCTTTATTAATGTTTGTTTTACAAATGTGGGCTCCCCTGTATTTGGAGCATAGATGTTCAGAATTGTGATGTCATCTTCATTGAACTTTCATTTAATTAGTGTGTAGTGTCTTTCCTCATCTCTATTGATTAATTTTTGTTGAAAGTTTACTTTATTGGATATTAGAATGGTTGTACCAGCTTCCTTCTTGTGTCCATTTGCTTAGAAGACCTCTCTCCAGCCTTTTATCCTGAGGTAATGTTTATCATTGTGGCTGAGATGTGTATCTTCATGCAACAGATTGTATAGTTTTGTTTATGCATCCATTCTGTTAATGTGTCTTTTTATTCTAGAGTTGAGACCATTTTTTGTTAAGACAGAGTAATAACCAGTGACTGCTGCATTCTTTGATTTTTGATGTTGGTTGTAGTAGTGTGTTTGTTTGATTTTGTTTTGCTAAAATGAAGTTATAGATTTCTTGTGTTATCCTGGTTGTAGTTAGCCATTTTGGGTTGCAGTTTTTGTCTTAGTAACGTCTGCCGGGCTGGATTGTTATCCTGGTTGTTATCCTGGTTGTAGTTAGCCATTTTGGGTTGCAGTTTTTGTCTTAGTAATGTCTGCCGGACTGGATTTTTTGGATAGGTACTGTTTGCATTTCTTTTGTCATGGAAGACCTTGTTTTCTCCATCTATGGTTATTGAAAGTTTCACTGGGAATAGTAGTCTGGGCTGGCATCTGTTGTCTCTTAGGATTTGCAAGACAACTGCCTAGGCCCTTTTGACTTTCATGGTCTCCGCTGAAAAGTTGGGTGTGATTATGATAGGTTTGCCATTATGTTACTTGACCTTTTTCTCTTGAAGGTTTTAATATTTTTCTTTGTTCTGTACATTTGCATTATTATGCGGCAGGGGGATTTTCTTTTCTGGTCTACTCCACTTGGTATTCTGTAGGCCTCTTGTATGTTTATTTGCATTTCTTTCTTTTAATTGGGAAGTTTTTCTTCTATAACTTTGAAGGTGGATGCCTTCTCTTTCCTCAATTCCTTTTATCTTTAGGTTTTGTCTTTTCATAGTGTCCTTGATTTCTTAGACATTTTGTGTCAGGAATTTTTCAGATTTAACATTTTCTTTCATGGTTGCATCAAATACTTCCATTGCATCTTTTACAACCAAGATTCTTTCCTTTATGTCTTGAATTCTGTTGGTGATCCTTACCTCTGCACTTCCTGTTTTTTTCTCTAACTTCTCTCTTTCCAGTCTTTCCTCTATTTGTGTTTTTATCATTGTTTTTGTTTTCATCTTTATATCTTGAACCATTATATTGATTTCCTTCATCTGATTGTTTGCATTTTCCTGAATTTCTTCCAGTGATTTCATTTCCTCTTTATAGGTTTCTGTCATGGACTCTTTTAGGTCCTCAATTTGTATGGCTGTATCTCCCTGCGTTTGTTTATGTATTTTATTCATTTCCTCCATTATCATCTTCATTATGAAGGATTTGAGATCATTTTCCTGTGCTTTTTGTTGTGTTTAAGTTTCCAGGGATGATTGCTTTGGGATAATTGGGTTCTGGAGCTGCCATATAATTTTGGCTTTGTTGTTTATGTTTTTATGCTGACTTTTAGTCATCTTGCTGTTTCTGACATTGAGTTGTCGTTTCTGGTGTCCTTCACTGGCGGTTGAGAGCAGTTCATAGGTGAGTGGCTATACGTTGAGACCTCCCTCATGTGGAGATCAGGGAACCTTTCCCTGGATCAGTCAGGTGACCTGGGTTAAACTCAAGGGACTTTGCCCCACACCCTGGGTTCCACCCTCAGCCAACAAACACAGCTGCTTATGCTCTGTAGCCTTCAGTTCATTCAGAGAGAGTGCCAGTACATCCTTCAATCCTGTGTTTGGCTGAGCTTTGGAGACCATACCAGTGCCCACACAAGACCTGGGGCCTTGGTTCAGATCCAAAGAGGAGGTACAGCATGCTAGCTGTGTTTTCCTGGGCTTTGGATAATGTGTCAACCCCCTTTAGTCCCTGGGTCCCTCTGTGGGCCAGATAAGTGATCCAAGGTCATTTCTATCCCAGGTGCACACTCTGGGCTCTCCCCCTCCTGGGCCAGCAGACACAGATGCTGGTGCTCTGTAGCCCAAAGTTCAGTCAGAGAGAGAGAGAGAGAGAGAGAGAGAGAGAGAGAGAGAGAAAGAAAGAGAGAGAGAGAGTCCAGGTACAGCACTCTAGCCTATTTGGTTGGGCTTTGATGAGCTTGCCTGCATTGGCCCAGGCTCTGGGGCCTTTTGTGGATTAGCAGGGTGATCTGAGGTCAGACCTATCTGTTCTACTGGGTTCTCTCCTAGGCTAGCAGATCCAATGCTGGTGTTCCACAGGCCACAGATCAGTCTGAGATATAAAGCCCAGATGCAGCTCACAGGCAGGTATTTGTCCAGACTCTGGGGACTGGGCCCCCATCATCTGTGGACCAGTTGGATAGCCCAAGGCCAGACCCACCTATGCTCTACATTGTGCAGACCCTTCCTACTCAGAGCTCTCCAGGTCTTGTAGTCTGTAGCTTCCAGCCTGGTCCCTAGGCTTTGTCCTGCTGATCTGACATGGTGCATGGTGCTACCATCTTTGTTTATTATGTTCTTAAGATAGATTTTAGCCATCAAATTGTCCTTGTTGTTAGATCTATGTTCTCAGAACTTGCTGAGTTTCTCTGTCCTTTGTGCTCCAGGGAGGACCTGAAAGTCTCCTCAAATCACCTAGTAGAGCTGAACCAAAGGCTGGATCTGCAGTCTCTTGAATCTAGAATCATTTTCAGGATGGCAGGGGTAGTCTGGAAGTGTGAGGTGGTGCCCTGAATATCTACCGGCCAGTGTCCTCTCCTTTCTCTGGAGGAACACAAATGGGTGCTGGTACTACAGTCAGCCAGGCAGAGGCATGCTGGCCAAGCAGACACTGTGCTTCTTGCATTCTGATTTGACTGGGCTCTGTCATCTTTGAACCAGAATCTTGTATGTTCCTTTTATCCACAAAGTCTCCACCAAGGGACCAGTAGAACCATGTAGTGGAGGTTGGGATGCTGCTCCTGGTACCCAGGTGTTGCCTTCAGGGAAGTGGGAACAGATGGAGGTCTGGTTGCTGAGCAGAGTGTCACTGGAACTGGGGACTATGCTCCAGTAGACAGAAAGCATCTGGCACCATCAGCCCAGGCCTGTGCAGGACTCAACTCCTGGACTCAGGAAACAGCCATAGATGCATACATCTGTGTGTCCCCAGCTCCCAGAATGTCCCCTGTCATCCAGGAAACAACAACATTGGTGTTTTAGAGGCAGTTGCCAAGTTACATGCCAGATCAGATCTTCTGCCATTTTGGAAGTATCCTCTCTTCAAATTTTATATGTAGGCACTTAGTGCTATGAAAACAACTCTTAGACTGATTTCATTGTGCTCCATAAGTTTGTATATGCTGTGTCTTCATTTTTATAGAATTGTAAAAAGTCTTTAAATTCTTTCCTTATTTCTGTCTTGACCCATCTTTCACTCAGTAGAGTGTTGTTAAGATACCACAAGTTTGTAAGCTTTCTGTTGTTTCTGTTGTTGATGATACCCAGCTTTAATGCATTGTGGTCTGGTAGAAGACAGGGAATAATTTCTGTAATCTGTGGAAAATTGCTTTGTTTCTTAGTATATGTTCAGTTTTATGAAAACATTGAGGTAGTAAGAAGGTATATTCTTTTGTGTTTGGGTAAAATGTTTTTGTAAATAGCATCTTTTAGTTCCAGGATTTCTCTGTTTTTGTTTGTTTGTTTGGTGTGTGTGTGTGTGTGTGTGTGTGTGTGTGTGTGTTGTATACATTGGGGAGGCAGGGGTATAGAAGTCCCCCACTACCAATGTGTGAAGGTCAATATGTGGTTTAAACTATAGTGGTGTTTATTTTACAAACTTGAAAGCCCTTGTCCTTGAGGCAAATATATTAAGAATTGAAATGTCATTTTGATGAATTTTTTGATCAGTATGTGTTTTTCATTCCCATCTTTGCTTAGCTTTGGCTTGAGGCCAATTTTGTCCTATATTAAAATGACTACACCAGCTTGTTTCTTATATCTATTGGTTTAGTATATATTTTTCCAACTCTTTACCCTGAGGTAGTATCTGAGGTTTGTTTCTTGCAGGCAGCAAAAGGATGGATACTGTTTTTGCATCAATTCTGTTAGTCTGTGTCTTTTTATTGGGGAAGTGAAACATTGGCACTGAGAGCTATTAATGAAAATGATTATTAATTCCAGTCATCATGTTGTTGTTGTTGTTTTTGTGGTGGTGAGTGTGTGTATGTCAGATGATCATCTGTTGCATCACTACGGATGAGGATCAAGTATGTCTTTTTTATAACCACATTTCTCAGAGCCTTTTGATTTTGTCTCATGAGGTATCAATCACATAATTTCATTTATTGTTCATTAATTCTGTGTGTTATACATTAGAGCTTTTCTGCTTTCCATTGTGTTATTATAATGTAGCAGGTTTTTTCCCCTGAAACTATCTGGACCTTTTTACTTAATAGCATCTCTTTTAACATTCGCTAACTCAGATGTGGTATAAGCATGCTCAGAGCTTAAAATAAATATCAATTCTACAGCCAAGTACTGTCAATCTTATTTATTTGAATATTTTATGATCAATTTGCTATAGGCTCTTGGTAAGATAAGTGTGTTTTAACTAGTACTAATCACGTACAAGATTTGAAATATATTCTTGACATACATAATTGCAGCCCCATTTGTTACCCTGGTGCTGGTAAACACCTTCTCAGAACAGTCATTCCATTCAAGAGAGTCTTCTAATAGAGAACATTCATTGCCAGGCTATAAATGACAGGCATTATGAAGTCCTCTGCAGTCATGGGGTCTCCAAGAATTTCATAAGAAATGCAGACTTCCTCAGGAACAAGATGCATTAATGAATTATTACCTTTTGAGTAGGAGCTCCATTCTTCATAGCCAACTATGCCTGTAATCAGAAAAAGAATTAATTCTAGGAATAGATTAGCACAATTTATTAACTTTTAAAACAATGTAAATGTTGTTTCCCCTTAGGTTCTGGAGCCTATTTGATTCTGTATCAGAAGAGTTTTATTCAATTTCGCTCAATTAAAACATGCTCAAATTCAAGATAAAAGTATCAGGAAGTTAAATTTCTTTTGGCATCAAACAATTAATTTAGTCATTGTCTTCTAACTTGTGATGCATATTTCCTTGTGAGTGTTACCTCTAGTCATTTGACCCTAGAGCCTTCCTACCCAATGACCTTGGCAATTTGATTTCTGCCAACATCATCAACATTTTTTCCTTGGAGTAGGTAAGTTCAGAATGTTCCCTGGCAGTGCTTCCTCAGAAGCACAATGCGCTTGGCCAGGATGGTACTATCAGAGCAGTGTGGAACAGGGTCACTGGTGTCTGGGCTGTGCAGGTGCCAACAACTGCCCACGGATAGAACAGGCTGTGGTTGTTGGCTCCACAGATCTCAGACACATGCGAAAGTAAATTATTTTTTAACTTCAATGTTTAGTTTTTCCTTGATTAAAAATATAGTTTCTTTTTTCTTTTGCAACAAACTTAATTAAAAACAAAATGTTTCTGTAACCAAATAGGAAGCTTTGCTATTTAGCTACAAAACAGCCTGCTTAAAAATAACTGTTTGTTTAGTTTCCAGGGTATGAAGGCAAATCTAGTGGAAACTGTTATGGCAGGCTGAAGGAAAGATGTCAAACGCAGCCACGGGCAAAGAGAAAGGGCAGTTTTGAGGATTCTAAGTGGGTTCTAAAGTTCACAATCAAAATCCCCCAACTCCTAAAATTAATAAAAAACACCATACTTAGTATAAAACAGAAATCAGCAGGTTTTTGTGGTGGCATGGCCAGGGGTTTAGCAATGTTTAGCCCGACTGCAAAGCCTGTGGATAAACAGAAAAATGCTGTTGAGTAAATATGTTGTTGGCCCTTCTTGGTTAATTTCCTAAGCTTCATCAGCAAACATTACAAATACTTCTGATATTAAAATAAATGGGTATTTTCTCATGGCTTTTCTTATCTGTGTGTCTTTTACCAATGGAAGGTCAGTATTGTGTTCATTGTCTGCATCTAAGCACAATAAAGTATCTTCAAGCACACATAGTACAATAGTAGATGTCTAAAGAGGGGAGCGAGATTCTGCTTTTCAGCTGCTTCAACTTAAGGAGAGCACTTCTGCCTCCTGCACAAGTAGAGTTAATTTATAACCCCTCTTGTTGGACAATGCCTTTATGTTAAATAGACAGCATGTCAAACAACTGGTCCCCAATATTTCTGAAAACATTAACTTTAGGTGATCTACCACAGAAAAGAGTCAATCTCTTTGAAAGACTATAAATCCTAAAAATTGCCTTCCAAGTCAGTGGAGACAAGATATAAACTTCTTAATATATTGACATGGATGGCCTTTATACTTTAGTTCTCTATATTTTTTGAGAAGTGGTTCAGGTTTCTGAGTTTAAGTTCCAGCATTGTAAACAAGAAACTTCCCATAGTATTATCCAAAGATGGAACAGGCTCTTAGTATGGTGGAGATTTCACTGTAAAAGAACACCAGGCTGTACTGTCATCATAAGCAAAGGTCATACAACAAAAACCACAAAGAAGTCTGTGGCACTATCAGATGTCTAAGGTATAACCTCATGTCCCATACTCACTAGTAGCCTGTACTCAGTGAGCTAACATTGTGTATATGCCATTGCCATACTAATGAAGCTATGAAGATGATTCAGATTATATTCAGAGGAGCTAAGTAGTCACAGAATTCATATGAACATAACATTTTCGATGAAAAATGAAGTTGCTAATCACATCGTGACAACAGGTGTTCTCTCTTGGGAATACTACTCATGAAATTTGTTAAGTTACTTAAAACTCAAAATAGAAAGAATTAGATTTCACCATTATGCTCCATGTTCCTAGTCTGGTTTGGGCCATTGTTGTGAGAGAAGCCTTTCATTTTCTTTTAATCTTGATATTTTAAAATTTGTTTATCAACAGTTGTCATTTGCCAAACCATTCAGTTAATAAGGCAAGTGTGAAAGAATGTGTTTATATATAGAATCAATGCGATTTGTTGGCATACTATTATTATGCAGTGGGTGTATAGTTTATCCTTATATTATTCAAATGCTTATTTCTTGATTCCACTTTCTTGTTTCAATCTGGGTGTGGTTTTTTATGTTTACTTTAAGTACACCCTGTCTCAAGTTTGTATAAACATGCTTACCTATCTTGTATTCTCTACCTTGTCAAGAAAATATTGACTGGTCAATACTCAGTGATAAAAAGAATAAGGTGGGACATCCAGATCCAGAGAAGAGAGGAGAAAGCAAGAGGAAATGGGATTGGCTCACAAGTGGCAGTCCAGTAAGCATCAGCAGAAGAGAACTGGAGCCAAGCAAGGATTAAAAATGTAAGCATGGTGGGGGTTTGGGCTATGAGAAGGTAGATTAACTTTGTAGTTTGGGATATAATAATAATTGCTCAGTATTGCGCTCAATTCTAATTAAATAAATCACAGTCTCCATATATCATTATTTGGATAAATAGCTGGCTAAAGATAAACTTCTGCCATACTAATTTTATGTGTTATTCTATTAATAATCATTTTACAATGTCTTGTCTTCTGTTGTCAAATAATTAATAAATTCTATAGGGCTTTTCTATGACCTAACTAGTTCCCAAATAATTTAGATATAAACATATTTATTTATTTAAACATTGTTAGCATAATAAATTGTCAGGCACTATTTAAACTAGTTTTCTAAGCTGGTCTGGCTACCTCCCAGATGCACTCCCCCTGTTACTGTCTGGGCTGGATCTGCTACATCATGGAACATCTTTTTCGCCCTCCTCTCTCCCCTCTCTCTAATTTCTTCTGTCTCCCAGCCTCATGTTCCCTCTCTGAGAAACCCAAATCCAGAACTGAACTTACATCTACCTCTATTCTGTCCAGTAATTATCTGTCAGCAACATTATTAACCAATCAGAGATTATTGGAAAGCAAACTATACACAACGTTGTCTACTGTCCATGAGAATGCATTAATCTAGACTATAACCATATATTGGGGGGTCAAAGTTTAACATTTAAATACGTAGTACCAGACCAACCCCAAATAGTCTTTAACACTACAGCTAAACACAAGGCAGACTTTGTCAATTCAATGAAGAGACTGCTTCATCACATTTTCAACTGTTTTCTTTCCATCAACTTTGTAACATAAAAGACAAGTAAATTGTGTTAATGTTCTGTTATGATGCATTGTGCCATCATTGAGAGGAAACAACTTACATGTTCTTAAGCAGAAAAAATAACATCATAGAGATAGTGGAAAATACAAGGAACAGAGAACTCTAGTTGAAGAATCTCTAACCATACCCAGAAATCCTTTGTTCTTATGTATCCATAAGACTGGAAGAAATATGAGAACACATTACAGGATTACAGAGGCAGCAAAGGAAGTACACTAAAAGTTTTTGTTACATTGTTATGGTAGATGTAAATATGTTTTTGTTTTGATCTCAAGTGTGAACTGTGAAACAGACTTGTGAGAGGCCATGTGGTGTTTGCCTACTAGAAGAGGAACTGCATGGTCTTTGCCAACTGAGAAAGACCCTGTTATGTACTCTGAAATCATATATGTATATATGCAAAACAAGTGGCTTGGATTTTTGGTCTTGGTATCATTTTTCACTGTTTGACTATTCATCCATCCACTTTAAGACTTTCCTAAAGAGAAATGCTCCAGAGAACGCTTCTAGGTTTCAGATTACACATGCTACAGTGGCAATCTTTTTTTCAGAATTGCTGTTTGGTCTTTAACATGTCTGCTGGAATCCTGATGATGAAAAGTGGAATCACTCTAAGAAAAAGAGTCTAAATAGGTCTATTTCTCCTGTTCCCGCTAGCCTCTTTTCTTTCCTTTCTAGGGTATGTGGGTTGGAAGGGAGGTATAAATATTACAGAAACCCAAATAAAGTAAGTTTAAATTTTTTTCAAGCCTACACATTATAAGGGATAATTTTCTAAAAACAAAAATTCCTATATATATACATATATGTATATATATGTTGAGTTTTTATTTAACTTATTAAACAAGTAAGCAACCAGCAGACATCAAGTTAGTTCAAGAGGAATCTTTAAAGATCAGGCATCTGCATAAATCAGAAATATTGTAAAAATAACAGCTAGGCCTGTTGTCACATGCCTGTAATCCCAGAACTTGAGATGGTGGGATGAGTAGAAAAAAGTTCAAGGCCAATCTAGGACACATAGAAAGCTTAAAGGTAATCTGAGATATACAGAGTATACTCTATCAAATGAGTGAAATGTAAATAATTAGATTAGACTTTTAAATAAAGATCCCTTTGATCTCTGTGAAGAAAAACTATTGATCCATCCCTTAGGCAATGGAGATACATCTCCTTTGCAGCTCACTTTCTCCTCACACTGTTTAAGGATAAGAAAGAAAACTGAAGTGTTGTAGCATTTGCCTATAATGCCAAAGCTTAATCAAGCATCAAAATTGAGTCACATTAACAGGAGTTTGTTTTAGTGCTATTTATCTCTAGTTCACACTGTATTACACTTAATTTGGAATATTTTCACTTTCATATTATATAGTGAATACTATAAAATGATTTATTCATATTTTCATAACATTTTGTCTATGATATTGATATAACAGTATTGCTTAATTAACTAATTTAACTCCTTACATGAACTAGATAAAATTTTGGTAAAATCATAACTCTGCTGATTGATAACTATCTAGATATAATGCTGGACTGTTGGAGGTCTCCACAATTTTGTCAAGTAAAGCCTCTATGTCTGTCCTTATGTCTCTGACATCTCTTTCTTTTCTATTTTCTAATTCAATAGTCTTCATCCAACAGCTCCAAAAAGCCTTAGATGCCTTGGCAGTCGACATGAAGACCTTCAACCATCCAGAATGTTCTCTAGACATCCAGAACAGCTGTTGAGGGTTCACTTGACAAAGTTCCAAAGATCTTTGGCTGATCACTACTGCCCTTAAATATTATGTATGGTCCAGGTGTAATTTTTGCCTTCAAACTACTTTGACATCTGCTATTCTAAAACTGTCTTTCTATTTCTCAGACCTAATGAAATTCACACAGGAAAATTTTCCTACAAAGAATGTTGAAAAAAGACATCTGGCCCAAGGCTTGAGACAATAAAAGAATCCTGGCTCTGACCATTGTGTGCAGTCAGGCAGAAACTGCTTGGAAGTTAAGGCCTTGACATAACAGTACCTGACTAGATACTGTTAGTTGTAGAAAGGTTATTTTAGAATCTGCTTTGAGAATAAAGGCTTGGAATGTCATGCTTTACAGACATTTTACAATAGAGGATTCCCTTGGCAGTTAGCCTAGCACGTCTGTTGGTTTAGGACTGGGAGTAAGTCAAGTTTTTTACTTTATTAGAGAATATTTAGTTCCATGCTAGGTTGCTATAACAATCCTGTAAACACAATGGCTTTAGTCCAGGGAAATTTATGATTAAACTTTTCTAAATATTGTTTAAGAAATAGTATCCAGGTTATGCTCACCATTGCTTGGCAATTAATTGATTTTTTGATGTATGCTTTTTCACAGATTATACAAAAATGTTTGTGTTTCTTCATTAGACTGTTCTCTCGTTCTGTGGATACTTAAATGTCCTATTGATTGTAAAAGATGAGAAAAATCATGATGTACTCTGTAATGAAAAACAAAGAACTTCACTTTAAATAAAGTAGTGGGGTTGGCCCAAGGAATAACAGAAACAGGAAATTAATAGTCACAGACAAGGAAGGAAAGCAGAAGAAAAATAAAGTTCCCCTGGGCTATAAGATCTTTCAGTTTGTACTACATAACTATGAGCTACTATTTCTTTTTTCCTGTTTCTTATCCTCTCCTCAATAGCTATTTCCTATAGCCAGCTGTTCACCACCTGCTCAATTCTCCCTACCACAGATCCACCAAGACCTTTTCTTCTCTCCTATTCACTGGTTCCTGAAGATGGTCTGCAGGAGATAACTGGTCATACAGTCTTCTTGATATTCACTTATTAGACGTTATAATTGTTGAATAAATAAAATAATAGTTTGTATGAAGTAAAATAAAATGGCTGTAAGTTTTATATACAGAAGGTAACAGACTTAGCCAATGTGAGTTATTACTGACAGCCTTTTATCAGAACATAGGACATTTCTATGACCATTTGTCATGAGAACAGAAAACAACATGGAAGTTGCTGGCTTCAAGCTATTGGCATTCTCTTTGAGAATGAGAACAGTTCTTCAAGTTATTAGTAATGGATCTCTGTGACAAAATGCAGAATAATGTCCTAGTCAGCATAAGGAACAGGGTTAAGTTAGAAATCTTTCTGAAGAATCTCAGTGTTAATTACTATATCCTTAAAGTGCAGTGTGAATCAGGACAGAGATCTGCTGAGACCCAAATCCATTGAGATTTTCCTTCCCAGCATCTCACAGCTATCCAGGAAAAGACCACAGGATACATTTATTCCTTTTTTATTTTATTTTATTAATTTATTCATATTACATCTCAATTGTTATCTCATCCCTTGTATCCTCTCATTCCTCCCTCCCTCCCATTTTCCCCTTACTACCTTCCCCTATGACTGTGACTGAGGGGGACCTCCTCTCTCATAGAGTATCAAGTCTCTTCTTGGTAGCCTGCTGTCCTTCCTCTGAGTGCCACCACATTGATTTCTTTCATTCTTTCTAACTAGAATTAATTAGGCAGATAATGATGGCTGATAAATCATTTCCTCTTTTACACATTTGAATCTCTTACTTTGTTCCTTATAGACTTGATGGAGTTCTACACATAGTGATGCTTAATTAACAGCCAATAAAGATGTAGATGATTATTTATTTTTTATCATAAACTGTTTCAAAAAACCTCTTTAGGAAGCAGAGTCAGGATAATTTAATGGCTTTACAGGTGAGACATCCTCAGTCAAAGAATTGTTGGAACCACACATCTAAAGTGGCTAAAGTCACACTGTCAGTAATTAGTAGATCTGGGAATAGAATCCAGCATCTAGAGTCCTTTGACATTGCTCAAACAAAATGATAAGCAGTCTGCCAAAGGATTTGGTTTCATAGTGAAAAGAAAACATCTCAAATGGAGCAGGAGCATATTATGGACAGCTCAAGACACTGAGCAGAGAAAGCCTCTGGGGAAGCATTTAATTTTCAAATTTTAATCTATTTCCTCCATCCTTTTGATTGATTATGTGTATAAAAATATTTCCTAAGGTTTCTTAATTCCTTGTTAGCATGGCCTTGGGACTCATAAGTGATGTGAACAAGCACAGAAGCCACTCCAGTCTCCAAGTTTACAGTTCAAGTGACTGAGAGTTTAGATCACAGCAATGACATACATGTGTTAAATGTACACTACCTACTAGACACTGCTCTAGACATTACTAATCCAGTCATACACCCATACACTAAAGATTCATTCCTAATGGGATCTATAATCAAAGAGGCCAGTGACAATATATGCAAAAGAACAACATGAAATGAGCATTGAAAAAGAGAATAAAGTGAGGTTTGGGTATCTCTAATGTTTATGTAAGAGAAGATCTTTCTAGGAAATGAAATCTGAGAAAAAATGTAGAAAAAGTTAGGATTTGTTCATAGGAACAGTTACTAGAGGAAATCCTATGCTTTTGAGCTCTCTCTCTCTCTCTCTCTCTCTCTCTCTCTCTCTCTCTCTCTCTCTCTCCCTCCCTCTCTCTCTCTTTCTCTCTCTTCCTCTCTCTCTCTCTCTCTCTCTCTCTCTCTCTCTCTCACACACACACACACACACACACACACACACACACACACACACACGTATGCAGAACTTTAAGTTGCCAGTGTCATGATGTGTTTGCTTATTTACAGGGAAACCAGAAGAAGTACTTACATTATAAACTTAAATTCTCACTAATTATAGAGCAACTGTTTTAAACAATGTTTTACTAATGCTTTAGGCTATTGGGAGTTCCCCTGCCCAGTCTTATTTTAATAACTTATTGAATACTGTATGCACTGGGAAAATTGAGTACATGTACTTGAAAGCATGAGATAGAAACAGAAGAGATTACAAACAGGGATGATTAAAACTGAATCTTTTAAGTGGGAAATATCTAAGGCCTACTAGACAAAGGTTGCTACCTTAAACTGAGTTCTTGTTAGTGGGGAATATCTCAGAAACTCTATGTTATTTTTTATTTCTGCAGAGGACAAAATATTAGTTCTGTTTTTATTTTCATAATAAACCTCCAAAAGGTATTTCTCTAGAATAAAACTATGAATATCATTAAATTGTTATCTATTTTGAGATTGCTTATGGATTATGTGTACACAATGTTTTGTAATGGATTGGGGACAAGTAAGGGAATCAATGCTGGAATAAAAATTGTGGTGAGCTGACTTCAGAGTTGTAGATGCTTCATTCATCATGGCAGGAATATGGAGATGACCCAGGCAAACAGACACATAGTTGCAGACTTAAGGAAAATAAGAAAACATGGAATAAATTTCTTATCACAGTATTCTCAGTGAAAAAAGAAGGAAAGGTCCCAAGGATGGAGTGAACTCATTGGAGAAACAGTAGCTGAGGTAGAAGAAACCTGTGAGCCAATATGTGTTTGTATATTGGCTATGGCTCTCTAGCAGGACAAAACCTGCATAATGGGATATAAAAATCTAAAAGGAGGATTAGTGGAACACAAAGGATTAAACTAGAGTGAAGTATCTATGAAAGGTAGAGTAAAGGAGGGAATAGAAAGTGATGAATAGCTCTAAAGACACTTCAAAATGTACTCCTTAGAAGTTTCCTACAATATGCATGCATTTTTATATAAAATAATTAAAATGTGGCTACCTTATAATGGGATAGCAGTGCTTCTATTAAATAGCATAGGCTAATAAATGAAAAGCCCAGTGCCAAAGAGTTTTCCTTTCTTTGATTTGTTGGCCATTGAAGTTCCATAGATCCCCCCAAAATTATGGATTTTTACTCATCTTACAGGTTGTCATTCAGAACTTGGTGGTAATATTCTATTGCTGAAGATAACAAGTACTCAAGTCATGGAATAAGTAGAAGCCAGCCTAGTAGTATCCTGGGATTTTCATCCATACTGGCTGGCTTTCATAGGACTGGAACTTGACATACATGCTAGAAGAGAACTGTGAGATACAGTAATAGCTGACATGAAAAGACATGCCCACTGGTGCAATAGTGTTGTGGATATCATGAGAATAACCAACAGTTTTCTGATTGGATTTAAGTCCTATTCTACAAGATTAACTTCATACCTGGCCACATTGTTGGTCTAAGAATCCATGGCTAAACGCACCATGAAATTATTCTGCTAAATGAGCATACTATTAATCTGTAAACTAATGACTTATTGTCATACCCACAGATGAATACAACTCTTAGTGGTCATCAGAGAAGCTTCTATGTTCAGCATCTGGTAATTAACACAGATTCCCAAAACCAGCCATGAAGTAAAGAAGATCATGGAGAATGCTAGGCCTCAAATGGAATATTTGTACTGTAAGTCCTCGTTCAAATACTCATAGATGGATCACTGCAGAACATAGAGCAAAAAATGTAGGAACTAAATGTTGTGAATGAATACCTATGAACAATTGTCTCCAGAAGCAGCATTGCATCTCTACACATTGACTTACAGTGGTTAGGAAAGCATTTACAAATATGTAATCTCATGGCAAACGAAATCTTAGCATGAAGAGGGGAATTGGACATGAATAATCACTTGCAGGAACTATTCTAACTTATAGCTGCTGAGGCACAGCTAGAGAACTTCATTATTCTTGAAGAACATTGCTATTGGTAATTCAACCAGATTTCCCTGGAATCTCACAACCGAAGTATATGTGTGAAGCACAAACTGGAACTGATGGGTGGAAAAAAAATGAGGACACAAAGTTATGTGGTCGGAAGTATGAGTGGACATGAAGGGCTTGGGGGAGTACATGGGTATGAATGATCAAAACAGTGTACAAAATTCTCACAAATAATAAAAATTAAATTAAAAAAACATTAATGAGTAGATATTGCAAAGGGGATTCACTATAATGGCTTGCAGATTATCAGCTGGGTTATTTAGCAATGGTTGTAAGCTTGTTGGAGAAGTATAGATGACCATAGCTTCTCAGTTCAAGGTGTGGATTCTTTTCAACTCCTTTACATCACTGAAAACCTAGAGGATTCCTAGAAAGCCACTACTTTCTTTTTCCATATTGGAGAGCTAAAGAAGCTGGCCTCCAACATCAGCAGAAAGATGGTCACAGTAGTATTGATGCCATAAATAGGAACACATCAGTAGGGAAGGAGGGTGCTGAGCAAGCAAACAGCACTGCCTTCCTCTGAAATGGTTCTCTCCCGGCCACACCTTTGGGGAGGGTCTTTCACATGCATTTAATCTTTCCAGCAAACATTCTCACTGACCTACCCATAGACGTGACTCTCAATTGGGCTCTAATTCAATGAGTTTTACATACAAGCCTGGCCATCACAGGTAGAAAATTGGAAAAAAGTTCTTCACACTTTTTATGTATGGTATATTACTAGCATTTTCATGAAATGAGAAACATTAAATATTTACTTCATATTTTCATATTTATTGTTATTCAAAATAGTGTGTTTGAGTGATGTACACAGAATTTCCCTTATGAGACCACTGTGTGATAAAATTGGGCAGCCCAAATCCATAATTCTCCCTTTCATGAAAGCTGAGGTGATTCTGAGCTTAAACCAATACATATTGGACAGTTTTTCTTTTCTTTTTTTCTTTTTTTCTTTAAAGCTATAGTCATTGTGCTAAGAATCTTGCATTTTATGTTATAAAAAATAAATTCTGTATCACATAGCATGTTCATTATGTTAAATATATAGGAATGTGCTAAGAGGTAGCAAAAGGAAAACCACCATTTTCTGTCCAACCAATGATAATCAGGAGTTCTATTTCAGTACAGTTGCCTCTGGATTGCTTAGAACATACTCATTTATTTCTATCACAGAACATTTTTATCATCTGCTTTGCCGCAATGTCATAATCTGTATCTAAAATGTCCTTTTATGTTATGCTGTTATCACAACATATTAATGAGGAGAACTTCCGATCGTACTGTGAATGGTTGTCATAGAACTGAGAAACGGATTATAATGTTCAAATGAAAATGAAAAAAATGTAAGAACTGTGAAGAATATTTTGGAAAAAAAAAGAAATATCTGATACCGCTGTATACCTTTGAATGTAACATTCTGTTGCTAACACACACACACACACATATATATATATAACTTGATTTATAGAACTTCACATATACATGAGGAGACTTACTGAACAGTTTTTATATAGGTTCCAGACAGATAAGTGATGAGACACTTAATTTTGAACACACAATTTCTAAAATATACTATCTGGTGTGGAAGAGTTATGAAATATTACACATGAAATATGATCTTATTTATGAAATTGAGAATCCTAAATTTAAATGATATAAGAAAAGACAGTGCAAATACAAAGAACACGTGTGGCAAATGTCTTTACATAGTAGATGAAATCTTATAGAGAAAAACACTTCACACAAATGATTTTGTTCATTAAGATATTGTAAATTATATTTTACTAATTAATTTATGTAGTTGTATACATATGAGCTGGCACATATGTGTGCATGTAGAGGGAGTGTTATAGAACAACTTGTGAAAACCATTTCTCTTAGTCCCCCATGTTGGTGATGAAATGGAAATTAGGATGTCACACTTCCAACATTTCTTCCAACATTTGTGCCATCTCACCATATCATTTTCTCAGTTTTATTCCAAATTCACTTGCATATATATATATATATATATATATATATATATGCAAGTGAATTATATTATGGAAGTTTAATTAGAAGAACCAGAAGAATTAAAAGATTTAGATTGTGGTAGATCCAACATGGCAGCACTTAACACACTCCTTGTTTGATGAGCAGGACAGCAGTGACTATTCAGCAATCTAAGGACAGATCTGAAAACCACAAAACACCAACACTGGTGACTCACAGGTGAGATGAGTCCAAATTGTGTGGAGCACAGTTGGGTCTGGCTTCTGGCCACCAGCAAAACCCACAGCAAAGGGCACATAACCTCTGAAAGCTAACACCACATGCCTGGCTGGTGGGCAGCTCTTGCACTCCCTGGGGTACAGAGCTGGCTGGGGGCTGAAAAATCACCAGAGTCTGTGGTTCTAGCACTGAGTGGTCACTACAGTCAAGATCATGGGTGGATCTGACCTCAGTATGGCCAGAAAAGTTACAGAGAGATCCTGGATTTCCTAGAAACTCAGACTATTATACCCAGCAAGGCTTTCAATCACCATAGATGGAGAAAACAAGGCATTCCATGACAAAACCAAGTTCAAACAATATGTAACCACAAAGCCAGCTCTATAGAAGATACTAGAAGGAAAACTCCAACCGAAGGAGGGTAATTTTACACAGGAAAACAAATTAAATGAATAACCCCATATCCACAAAATCAAAAGAAAGGAAACTCACACACATACTCTCTCTACCACTATTGACTTCAAAATAATAAAAAAATTTAACCACTGATCATTAACATCACTCAAAATCCATGGCCTCAACTCCCCAATGAAGAAACACAGGCTAACAGAATGGATGTGAAAATAGGACCCATCAATCTGCTGTATACAAGAAACATACCTTAGTGATAAAGATAAACATTACCTTAGAGCAAAGGGCTTGAAAAAGGCATTCTAAGCAAATACACACAAGAAACAATCTGGAGTATCCCTTCTGGTATCTAATAAAACAGACTTTTAATCAGAAGAGAAAGGGAAGGATACTTCAAACTCATCAAAGGAAAAATATGCAAAGATAATGTCTCAATTCTGAACATCTATGTCCCAAATACAGGAACACTCACATTTATAAAAGAAACATTTCTAAAGATTAAATTGCACATTGAACCTCACACTTTAATAGTCATTTTTCCCCATTTGGGAAGCTGCTAACCTACACTTCCACTTCTGGTTCACTCAGGTAATTAAGTTTTATTGCTTCTTAAGTGTCTGATGGGATTGAAGACCAGAGAATTTAGTCTTATAATTAAGCTTACTTGGTTAGACGTTAAGATGCTTTTAGATTTCAATTGATGTTTTAAGTTAATAGAGATGAGATATGATGTGTATTGATTTTCATTCATAATTTTAGACTCAACAAAATAGCAATGATGTTTACTTCAAGTTTGCCAAATACAAATAGCCAAATCCCTATGAATGTAACATTTATATAATTCCTGATTGTTTCATGTATGTAGTTTACTTTATTTATGTGTAATAATATAAATATATATGTGAACAATATAATAAAAATATTTAGACGGTTATAATACTGAATTATTTGGTGTGTGTGTGTGTGTGTGTGTGTGCATGCACACACACACACACACACACTAGGATTGGCTAAAACCCAGAAAATTGTTTGTTTGCAAATCTAACTAATAAGGAGCTGGAGAGGTGGTTTAGGACACTTGTTGTTCTTGGAGAGGACCCAGGTTCTGTTCTTAGCATCCATATGGTAGCTCACGAACATGGATAGCTCCAAATCCAGAGAATATGGCACTCTTCTCTGGTTTATGAGAAAAACGGAAGCACATGTTGTACACATGCTATGCCTACAAATGAAACTGAATGGCTCAGAGACCCAGGGTAGATCCAAGAACAACTGATCCCCCCGAAAAGAAAGTCAATAAAATGATCCCTAATGATATTCTGCTATATTCATGGATATGCCCAACTTTCACCAGACAGCCTTCCTCCAGCAGCTGATGGGAGTAGATGCAGAGACCCATCACCAAACAATAAGTGAAGCTCTGGGAACCATGCAGATTCGTTTGCTCTCTTGTTCTCTGTGTGGAGCTCCTGTCCATTCATGTCCTTCTACACCTAACTCTACCCTATGTCTTCTTGTGCTCTGTGCCAAAGTTTGGCTGAGTCTTAGCATCTACTTCATTACCCTGCTGCTTGGAATCTTTCAGAGGATCTCTATGGTAGGCTTCCATCCTGTACCCTCTCTTCCAGCCTTTCTGGGAATGTAGATTTCAGCAACTCCTTGAGAAACTTAGAGCCCAGAGCTTCTGGACCAGTGTTTTCAGTAGGCCGAGGAATTACAGCTTGTAACCTGTGATAAAAGCGTTGTGTCTCCTTTGCTTAAGTTCCAGATTCAACAGTCCAATGTGTGATTAATCAGGGTTTAGAAAGCAATTTTCAAAGACAGAGAGTCTGACAGAAATCACCACAATTGAACTAAAAAGAGCGAAATGCCCAGTCAATGGGGCATGGATGTATAACAGCATCCCACAGAACACCCCCTTGGCACAGAAGAACCTGGCCTGGGATGTGGGTGCACAGGGATACAGAAGAGCTCACTGAAGATGCAGGAGTACGTGCCAAAGTGAAGGTATCAGCAGGGTAGTTAGAAGCAATATAAAGGTAATTGTTCCCACTCAAAGCTCAGCCTGAAGAGAAATAATTTTGTCAGCATTTTGACTACTTCAAATTTTGTTTTAACAAAGTAATATACCCTAATACAAAATTTACCTTTTCTCCTGAATCCTCTTCAGGAGGTCTCTAGGATGGGAGATCAGTATTGTTCTGTTTGAAAAGATCTCAGTGCTCTTTTTGTAGTTTAGTTCTAATGTTTTCTTTGAGCAATCCAGACTGTGCCTAACTCTCATGTTACTTTTATCACACAGCTGTTTCTGTTCCTGAAGGTTCTATCATACCAGGAAGTACTGATTCTTGGAAACAATTTCTAGTAATTTGCCAAGTATAGTGTATAGTTGAAAACTAGGAACTGGAAACTTCAAATACTCTAGGCAAGGTCAAGATCAGTTTTGCGGAAAGATGAAGATTTCCCATTAGCTACAATAATAAAAATAATAAAAAAGTATTTTTCCAAAATTCCCATGTTATATCTGGTTCTATAAAAATACCCATGACAACACTTTTAATAATTTCTGAAACAACCTCCTAGATGAGTTTTAGGATTTCAACCTACTAGAGGTGATGGCATTGCTATGAAAACAAAACACGGTCTGATGTAGAGTCCAGGGCATAAGCAAGATCAACTTAGAGGGACTTAATGTGGCATGCTGTCTACAGGGCAGGTTATGTATTCTGTAGAATGAATACGTTTATCATGTCTCCAAAATGTGTGCGTAAAAAGCAAATCGTTACAAAAATTTTCAGTTTGCTTCTAAAACAGAGCTCTGAAGTGATTCTGCCTTTAAATCATGGCCATCTACAACTTCAAAAACCAAACAGAACATTCCCCACCAGGATTCAAAAACAACAGAAATACAGAGATCAAGTCCCAGACTCCTTGCTCATCAGAATAGAAGTTTCTAACAGTGGAGGATCAGCATTTTGTGAAGATGGCTGCTACAGCACTGGGTATAGACAGCACACATGGCCTTACTCTAGCAGTTTTCTTGGCTAGAGAATTATTACTTCCTTAACTTTATAAACTTGTTGAGTCATCAGAAAAAAGAGCTAAGCGGAACTGAATAGAAGGTAGTTCTAGAAGAAATATTGCCCGGGATGGGATGTGTTATTTTATCATGAGAGAAAGAGTGGAGGATATGAACACAACCCAGTATATTGACACAAAAATAAAATACTATATCTCCTTTTTCATAATATAATGAGAGTCAGGACTAAACTTGACAGATTTGCTATGAGTAGTAATTTTTCATCAAAAGATTTTATCTAATTGTTCTTATAAAATTCATTAGTTTTAGATTTAAAGCCCAAGTTCTAAGCAAGTTAAAGAGATATACAAATACAAAGTTTAATATCTCTCTCTCTCTCTCTCTCTCTCTCTCTCTCTCTCTCTCTCTCTCTCTCTCTCTCTCTCTCTCTCTCAGAAATCCAGATGCACACATTTGCTTCAGCATTCAATCTGTCTTTAGAGGGCAATTAATATGGTAATACTGGACTGTATAATAGAATTAACGTATGTGAGAATGTAAAGAAAATGATAGCATCCATAAGTACTGGATCACATCCATTAAGATCATGTCCTTACATAAAATGCTAGAGATTATGCTTAGGATTCACACACATTTTTCTCACTAAATCGCTACAGGTAAAAGTATATTATCCACGTGAATAAAAGAACTAAAATGTAAGAACTTTCCCTCATATTTCAAAGGCAGAAAACAATGACTCCAGTGCAGAAGAAAATGGGTAGACTACAGAGAAGTTGTCTTTCTCTGTACAATTTCATCTTGCAATGTTCAGGTAAAGCACTCTGAAGACAGTTCTGGATACTGCTTTCTGAAAGACAGAGCCTTGCTTGGACTCATTGCATTGTCTATGAAAACACAACCAGAGGCAATGGCACATCAAATAAGTTTCTCTGTGGTACCTTTGAGCAAAGACAGTCTGTAAGAGTGTCCAGTAAGAGCTATACAACCTCACATAAAAATATAGTTCATCTGGGAACTGTTCGCACAACTAGTATTAAAATTATTACTTTAAGTTGGAACACACGTATTTGTTGATAGTGTAGTACAGCATTTTTCTTTTCAGAGAAGCTCACACACCATTTGAGCAGAATGTATATATATATATATTTTGTAAAATTTAAGGATCATTGTTCAAAAGGTTAAGTATAAAGTGACCATTTGTTTTATCAATTTTATTCAGAGACACCCAAGACAACTGAAAATGCATGTTCAAGTAAATACTTACACATATATTGCTTGTGGAAATATAGTTAACATTAGTGTAAAGCAGAGGTTGTCAACCTCTGGGTCACATCATATATCCTGAATATCCTATATTTGCATTATGACTCACACAGTGGCAAAATTACAATTATTGAGTAGCAACAAAATAATTTTATGTTTGGCGTCACCACAACACGAGAAACTCTATTAAAGTGTTTCGGCATTAGGACGACTGAGAACCACTAATATACAGTTTTTAAAAAAAGACTAGATAAATTCTATTAAGTGATGACTAAGTAAATGAAATATGTTTTCATGTAAGTAAATATTATTCAGTAACCAAAAGAAATCTATAGTTGATGCATGCTGCTGCATGAATGAATCTCACACGCTAGATGTTTTTATGTCAACTTGACACAAGCTAGAGTTATCTGCTAGAGAGGAAAACTCATTTGAGACATTGTGTACATAAGATCTGACCATAGAGCATTTTCTTTCCTATTTATTTATTTTTATTTTTTATTTTTTTTCAGATTTTTAAAAATTAATTCATTCTTGTTACATCTCAATGGTTATCCCATCCCTTGTATCCCCCTCCCATTCTTCCCTCCCTCCCATTTTCCTCTTATTCCTCTCCCCTATGACTGTTCCTGAGGGGGATTACCTCCTCCTGTATATGCTCATAGGGAATCAAGTCTCTTCTTGGTAACCTGCTATCCTTCCTCTGAGTGCCACCAGGTCTCCCCCTCCAGGGGACATGGTCAAATATGAGGCACCACAGTACGTGGGAAAGTCATATCCCACTCTCCACTCAACTGTGGGGAATGTCTGACCATTGGCTAGATCTGGGTAGGGGTTTAAAGTTTACCACCTGTATTGTCCTTGGCTGGTGCCTTAGTTTGAGCGGGACCCCTGGGCCCAAATCTGCCTATCATAATGCTCTACTTGTAGGTTTCTAGGACCCTCTGGATCCTTCTACTTTGCTATTCTCCCATGCTTCTCTCATCTAGAGTCCCAATAGGATGTCCTCCCATATGTCCCAGTTTCCTGGTAAGGGAAGGCTTTTGTGGGACATGCCTCTTGGGCTAATATGCAGATATAAGTGAGTATATACCATGTGAGTCTTTCTGCTTCTGGGTTAACTCACTCATTATGATCATTTCTAGCTCTATCCATTTGTCCACAAATTTCTGGAATTCCTTGTTTTTAATAGCTGAGTAGTATTCCATAGTGTATATGTACCACAGTTTCTTTATCCATTCTTCTACTGAGGGACACTTAGGCTGTTTCCATATTCTGGGTATTATGAATAAGGCTGCTATGAACATGGTAGAGCAAATTTCCTTGTTGTGTGCTGGAGCATCTTCTGGGTATATTCCAAGGAGTGGAATAGCTGGGTCTTGAGGAAGCCCTATTCCCATTTTTCTGAGATAGCACCAGATAGATTTCCAAAGTGGCTGTACTAGTTTGCATTCCCACCAGCAAAGAAGGAGTGTTCCTCTCTCCTCACATTCTTGCCAGCATGTGGTGTCGCTTGAATTTTTGATCTTAGCCATTCTGAAGGGTGTAAGATATAATCTCAGAGTTGTTTTGATATGCATTTCCCTGATGACTAGGGAGGTTGAGCATTTATTTAAGTGTTTCTCAGCCATTCAATATTCCTCTGTTGAGAAGTTTCTGTTTAGTTCTGAGGCTCATTTCTCAATTGGGTTATTTGGTTTGATGATGTTTAATTTCTTGAGTTCTTTATATAAATTGTATATTAGACCTTTGTCAGATGTAGGGTTGGTGAAGATCTTTTCCCAGTCTCTAGGCTGTTGCTTTGTTCTCTTGACAGTGTCTCCTGCCTTACAGAAGCTTCTCAGTCTCATGAGGTCACATTTATTAATTGTTGACCTTAAGGCATGGGCTGTTGGTGTCCTGTTCAGGAAGTTGTCTCTTGTGCCATGTGTTCCAGGTTCTTTCCCACTTTTTCTTCTAACTGATTAAGTGTCTCTGGTTTTATGTTGAGGTCTTTAGTCCACTTTGACTTGAGTTTTGTTCAAGGTGACAAATATGGGTCCAGTTGCATTTTTTTTTTTTACATAGACCTCCAGTTAGACCAGCACCATTTGATTTGTCAAAAATCAAGCAACCATATGTGTGTGGATTCGTATCTGGGTCTTCAATTTGATTCCACTGATCAACCAGCCTGTTGCTGTGCCAGTACCATGCTGTTTTAATTACTATTGCTTTATAGTACAGTTTGAGATCAGGTATGGGGATTCCTCCAGAGCACCTTTTATTGTCCAAGATTGTTTTAGCTATTCTGGGTTTTTTGTTTTTCCATATGAAGTTCAGAATTGAACTTTCAATGTCTTTAAAAAATTGTGTAGGTATTTTGATAGGGATTGCATTGAATCTGTAGATTGCTTTTGGTAGGATGGCCATTTTTACTGTGTTAATTCTCCCGATCCATGAACAAGGAAGATCATTCCATCTTCTCAGATCATCTTCAATCTCTTTCTTCAGATTTCTGAAATTTTTTTCAAACAAGTCCTTCACTTGCTTAGTTAGAGTAACTCCTAAATATTTTCTGTTGCTTGTGGCTAATGTGAAGGGTGTGGCTTTCCTGATTTCCTCCTCTGCAAGCTTGCCATTTGTGTATAGGAAGGCTACAGACTTTTTTGAGTTAATTTTGTATCCAGCCAATTTGCTGAAGGTGTTTATCAGCTGTAGAAGTTCTCTGGTGGAATTTTGAGGGTCACTTATGTACACTACCATTTCATCTGCAAATAGGGATAATTTGACTTCCTCCTTTCCCATTTGGATACCCTTGATCTCCTTTTGCTGCCTTATTGCTCTGGCTAGAACTTGGAGTACTATAATGAAGAGGTATGGAGAGGGTGGGCAGCCTTGCCTTGTTCCCGATTTTAGAGGAATTTCCTTGAGTATCTCACCATTTACTTTGATTTTGGCTGTTGGCTTGCTATATATAGCCTTTATTATGTTGAGGAAAGTGCCTTGTATCCCTGATCTCTCTAAAACTTTAAACATGAATGGGTGTTGGATTTTATCAAATGCTTTCTCTGCATCTAAAGAGATGATCATGTGGATTTTTATTTTCAGTTTGTTTATATGGTGGATTACATTGATGGATTTCCATATATTAAACCATTCCTGCATGCCTGGAATGAAGCCTACTTGGTCATGGTGAATGATATCTTTGATGTGTTCTTGTATTCGTTTTGCAAGTATTTTATTTAGTATTTTTGCATCGTTGTTCATAAGAGAAACTGGTCTGAAATTCTCTTTCTTTGTTGAGTCTTTGTGATGTTTAGGTATCAATGAGACTATGGCCTCTTAAAATGAATTTGGTAATGTTCCATCCATTTCCACCTTTTGGAGTAGCTTGAATATTATTGGTATTAGCTCGCCCTTGAAGGTCTGGTAGAATTCTGCACTGAAACCATCTGGCCCTGGGCTTTTTGTGGTTGGGAGACCATCGAATCTTGCTTCTATTACTGTAGGGGAAATGGGACTATTTAGCTTGTTTATCTGTTCTTCACTCAACTTTGGCAAGTGAAATTTATCAAGAAAATTGTCCATTTCCCTTAGATTTTCAAATTTTGTGGCATATATGCCTTCAAAGTAGGATCTTATGATTCTTTGTATTTCTTTAGTGTCTGTTGTTATGTCTCCCGTTTCATTTCTGATTTTGTTGATTTCAATACTGTCTCTTTGCCTTTCAGTTAGTTTGGCTAATGGTCTGTCTAGCTTGTTGGTTTTCTCAAAGAACCAGCTTTTGGTTTTGTTGATTCTTTGGACTGTTTTCTTAGTTTCTAATTTGTTAATTTCAGCCCTGAGTTTGATTATTTCCAGACGTCTACTCCTCTTGGGTGTTTCTGCTTCTTTTTTTTCTAGGACTTCCAGTTGTGTCATTAAGATGCTTATGTGCGATGTTTCCAATTTCTTTTTAAAGGCACTTAGTGCTATGAATTTTCCTCTTAGCATTGCTTTCAATGTATCTCACAAATTTGGGTATGTTGTTCCTTCATTTTCATTGAATTTCAGAAACTCCTTGATCTTTCTTTATTTCTTCCCTGACCCAGGTGTCATTTAGCAGAGAGTTGTTTAGTTTCCACGTATGTGTAGGCTTTTTGTTATTTCTGTTGTTGTTGAATTGCAGCCTAAGACCATGGTGATCTGATAGGATACAAGATATTATTTCAACTCTCTTGAATCTGTTGAGGCTTGCTTTGTGCCCTACGATGTGATCAATTTTGGAGAAGGTTCCATGGGGTGCAGAGAAGAAGGTACATTCTTTCTTGTTTGGGTGAAATGTTCTATAAATGTCTGTTAGATCCATTTGACCCATGGCATTGGTTAATGATGTTATTTCTTGGCTTAGTTTCTGTTTCAGTGACTTATCCTTCAGTGTGAGTGGGGTGTTGAAGTCTCCCACTATTATTGTGTGGGCATCGATGTGTGGTTTAAGCTTTTTTAGCAGATCTTTTACAAATGTGGGTGCCCTTGTATAGGGAGCATAGATGTTCAGATGTGATGTCATCTTGGTTGACTTTACCTTTGATGAGTCCTTTCGCATCCCTTTTGATTAATTTTAGTTGAAAGTCTATTTTGTTCGATATTAAAATGGCTACGCCTCTTGCTTCTTGTGACCATTTGCTTGGAATATTATTTTCCAACCTTTTACCCTGAGGTATCGCCTATCGTTATGGGTGAGATGTGTTTCTTGAATGCAGAAGAATGTTGGATCTTGTTTATGCACCCATTCAGTTAGTCGGTGTCTTTTTATTGGAGAATTGAGACCATTGATGTTGAGAGATATTAATGACCAGTGACTGTTAAGAGTCTTAATTTTGATGTTGGTTCCAGTCGAGCATTTGTGTAGTTGTGTTTTTGCCATGGTATAGTTATCTGTTTCCTGAGTAGTTTTGGTTGTAGCTTGACCCTTTGGGATGGAGTTTTCCTTCTATTACCTTCTGTAAGGTGGATATGTGGATAGGTACTGTTTGAATTTGTTTTTGTCATGGAAAATTTTGTTTTCTCCATCAATGGTTATTGATAGTTTTGCTTGGTAAAGTAGCCTGGCCTGGCATCTGTGGTCTCTTAGGGTTTTCAGGATCTCTGTCCAGGCCCTTCTGGCTTTTATGGTCTCTGCTGAGAAGTCAGGTGTATTTCTGATAGGTAGCCATTAAGTCATATTTGGCCCTTTTCTCTTGCAGCTTTTAATATTGTATCTTTGTCTGTATGTTTTATGTGTTGATTATTATATGAAGGGCAGTTGTTCTTTTCTGGTCAATTCTATTTGGTGTTCTGTAGGCCTTTTGTATGTTTATAGGCATCTCTTTCTTTAGATTGGGGAAATTTTCTTCTATGATTTTATGAGAATAGTTTCTGGGCTTTGGAGTCTGATATCTTCTCTTTCTTCAATGCCTATTATCCTCAAATTTCTTCTTTTCATGGTGTCCTTAATTTCTTGGATGTTTTGTGTCAGGAGTTTTCCAGATTTGGCATTTTCTTTAATGGTTGCTTCAACATCTGTGATTGTATCTTCTAGACCTGAGATTCGTTCTTCCATCTCTTGGATTCTGTTAGAAAAGCTCACCTCTGTGTTCCTCGCCTTCTTCTCTGACGTCTCACATTCTTGTTTTTCTTCTGTGTGTTTATCATTGAATCCATTTTCATTTTCAGATCTTGAACTGATTTTTTGATTTCTTTCATCTGATTTTTTGTATATTCCTGAGTTTCTTCCATTGCCTCTTTATAGGTCTTTAGAGCTTGAACCGTTTTATTTATTTCTTTTATCTGGTTGTTTGCATTTTCCTGAAAATTTTCCAGTTCCACTCTATGTGCTTCGTTTATGTCTCTCACCTGTTTGGCTGGGTCTTCCTGCATTTGATTATGTATTTTATTTGTTTCCTCCATTATCATCCTCATTACTAAGGATTTGAGTTCATTTTCCTGTATTTCCGTTGTATTTGAGTTCTCTGGGTTGTTTTCTTTGGGATAGCTGTAAACTGGAGACGCCATGTTGTTTTGGATATTTTTGCATATGTTTTTACGCTGTCCTTTAAGACATCTTGCCATCTCTGTTTTTGTTGGGTAGCTTCCAGGGTTGGATCGAGGGAGTCTGATGATAGATTCACTTGTTTTCTCATGATTTCTGTAGGTTGGAAGCTCTGATGCTTCACTGGTGTGGATGGCAGGAGGCTAGCCCTGTTGTTTTGGACTCTCACAGCCAGTGATCCTCAGCTCCCCTGTGCTGTGGGTCCTGCATTGTTCTTGGTCTCTGAATGAGCATTGGGTCAGGCCAAGGTATCCACAGCCTTCTGGGTCTCTTGCACAGTACACCCAGGGACACTGGGGCCCGAACCTCGTGCTGAGCTCAGCTAGATTCTCAGGGCCCGAATGGTCTGTTGAGCTCAGCTAGGGACTCTGGGCCCAATCCGTGCACTGAGCTCCCCTAGGGACACTGGCCCCAAAATGCACGCAGAGTCCAGCCAGAATTTTTGGGTTGGGACTGCGCACCAAGCTCAGCTAGAGGGTTTTGGCCCAAAGTGTGTGTTGTGGTCAATTATAGACTCAGGGCCCGAACTGTCCACCAAGGTCAGCCAGAAATTCTGGATTCAAATTGCGCACTGTGTTCAACCAGAGTCTTAGAGCCGGGACTGTGCCAAAAGCTCTGCTAGAGTCTCTGGGCCCAATCTGTCTGCCAAACACGGTTAGGGACTCTGGCCCCAAACTGCACGCCAAGCTCCACCCAAGTTTCCGGGGCAGAATTGTGCACCGAGCTCAGCCAGGGACTCTGGACCTACACTGCACGCTGAATTCAGCCCAGGACTCCAGGCCTAAACTGTGTGGAGAGTCCAGCCAGAGTCTTAGGGCCACCGAGCCTGTGCAAAGCTTAGCTAGAGTCTCTGGGTCCAATCTACCTGGAAGTCCAGCTACGGACTCTGGGTCAAATCTGCGTGCTGATCTCAGCCTGTATCAGCGCCCCAGAACTGCCCACTGAGCTGAGCTAGCATCTCGGGTGGAACTGAGTGCTCCGCCCAGCCTGAGTCACAGCAGGTTAGCTGTAGCTGAGCTGAGCTAGTGCCTAGGGCAGAATTGCTTGCTGAGGAGAGCCAGTGTCTCCATGGCACTGCGCAATGAGCTGAACCTGGGATTCTGGGTGTGAAATGTCTTCTGAGTTCAGTTTGGGTCTCAAGGCACCACAAGACCCAAATCCTACCCAGAGTCCCCTCCCCGCAGCAACTCCCACTGGCCACCACAGCAATCACCTCCACCAGAATGCTCTGAGCTGCAAACCTCAGCCACCGCCTCTGCTGACGCTGGTGCCCCTGCTGCCACTGCTGCTGCTGCTGCCTCTGCTGCTGCTGCTTCAATCTGCGAAAATCAGTGCTTCTCCCCTGTGCAGGGGCATGCAGGTCCTCCGCATCCTGGTCCCTCCATACCGAGGAGCACTCCTGATGCTGTGGTGTGGGGACCTTGTTGTTCCTGGCTCAGAAATATGTGCAATTCCCTGAATTGTTCACTGGAGCTTCCAAACACGGTCCACACTGCTTGCCGCCATCTTGGATCCTTTTTGGAGCATTTTCTTAATTAGTGATTGATGGGGGAGGACACAATTCCTGTGGTCCTGGGTTCTATAAGAAAGCATATGGAGCAAGATATGAAGAAAAAGTCAGCACCCCTCCATGGCTTCTGCATCAGCTTCTGTCTCCAGGTTACTGCCCTATTTGAATTCAAATCCTGGCTTCTTTTGATGCTGAACAGAGATCTCCAAGTTCAAGCCTAATAATCTCTTTCCACCACAACTTGCTTTTGGGTCATGATATTTTGTCACAGTAATAGAAACCTCAGCTATGACAAGTTGGTACCAGGATTGATGGGTGTTGCTGTGGAAGACCTGTTAGCAAACAGCCCCCAGGCTGCCATGTAACCTATGACATCATAGCCCACTCACCACTACATATGCCCCTGCTCAGGATATAAAAAGGGAAAACAAGGGAAAAACACTTCATCTCTCTTTTTTCCTCTTCCTTTTCTTCTCTTGCTCTCTCTGTCTGTCTGTCTCTCTCTCTGTCTCTCTCTCTTTCTCTCTGTCTGTCTCTGTCTGTCTCTCTCTCTCTCTACAACAATCTTCTCCATATCATATATGTTGCCTGGCATCTTATTGCTCATATTTAATATTGGTGGCCCATACAGGAAGGGCAATCCCACTATCTTGTACTCTGGAACCCTTTTATCCTCCAAACTTTACTCCAAATCTATACCCATCCCCATTTGCTCCTCTGCTGCCTGTACTCTCCTGCTGGTCACTGCCACTGGCTTAGACACCTAATAGCATAGCCATGATCCGAGTGCCCAAGCCTTGCCACTGAATCACTCACAATTGTTGTCCCCAGACCATCTATTGTTGGTAAGAAAGTAGGCCCTGAGGAGGCCTCCTGCGGCTTGCACATGCCTGACAACAGCTTTAAAATTGCATGCAGCCATTACTTTCCTTTTCCTTGGTCCATTCCCCCACCCCCACCCCTGCTACTGAGCAGGAGTGATTTTTGCTCTTTCAGTGCTGGTGGAAGCATCATGCTGCTGGACTCTACTTCTCTCTGGGATGGGACATGAGATCCCAAAAGTGAGCCATGGAGGCAGGTATCTCAAGGGCACTTTAGCTCCTGAGTCTGAAAGGGGGGGCTCTTCTCTCCCTCTGCTCCTTGCCAGGTTTAATCCTGGTATGACTTAAAGACACAGTGGCTGGAGCTGGGTACCTAGCACTCCCTACAGGAACACTGGCTTGGCCAGAACCCACCTCTGCAGCCACCATTGCTATGGCCCCACCACTGTGGATTGCTAATGGACCTCAGCCCCTATGTCACCACTCAGTGTACTCCTTGCCCTAGCACCCATAATCCCATTGTCCCAGTGCTTCCGGGATAGTCCTTATCCTACACTTGCCCCTCAAAGCTGCCAGATCTGAGCATATGGGAGCCACAGGGCCCCAAACTTCAAGACTTCTGGGAAGCCTTGGCGGAGGCTTTATCCAGCTTGCAGTTCAAACTGTTCTATGAGCCTCTAGCCATATAGGCAGATGCTATTTCCACATAGTGTGACACTGGTCACCATCACCAACAGCTATAATGACCCCAGGCTACTTTTATAATCTGCACCCTGCAGACTTTTCAAAACACATGGCTAATCTGATCACTGTCTTGGTTATGGGATAGAGGGTTATCCCATAACCCTCTAGAGCTATTGCATTGTCCATGTCACCAACTTGGCTGAGGGCAGTCACATGACTAGCTGCCATTTTGTTTTGGGAAAATTGTGGCTGTACCTGCCATCTTTATCACGTTTTAGTAAGGGCTGCCAGGCCTGTTCAAATCATTGCTAAACTCCAAATACAACTGTCTTTTATGCTTCTGCTGGTGCAATTATTTACAGGATTAAGCTTTACCTAGTTTCTGATTTTATGTTTTCAAGATTACATATTTACAATATGCTACATATATAATTCAAATGTTTTTATATAATGCTTTATTTCTAACTTATGTCTTTACTAGTTCCTAGACAAATAAATGCATGCTGTTCCTTTAGTCACCAGCTGCCCTCGGTTCAACTACAGGTTTACTGGCTAATGTATTTAATACAATTTTATAATTGTTCTACAAAGTTCTACTATATTGACAGCCCTGGAAACTGATATATTAATTCTAGAAACATTCATTTGTTTAAAATGGTAGAACTTAATTATTATGCCCTACCTTTACTCTCAAAGATTAAAAATCATTGTCTTAGAAATATGTTTGGTTTTGTTTATTAAGATGATCATAGACTTTTATAATCTAAGGACTTTTTATAAACTAAATCATACAGAAAACTATTTTGATCTCTTTTTGTAGTTTTTTATGGGTTTATGTTTTTTTAAGACTCCAACTTAACAGGGATAAAATGTAGTGTCTTAGTGTTTTAATGGTTAAGATAAACTATACACAATTTAAGTTTTAACAGCCTATACATATATTCAAAATTAAACAAAGTTTGTTCATTCAAATATTATTAAGATACACTGCAGCCTCACTGCCATCTTAACTAAAAGGCCAAGGATGGTCCCGAAACCTCCATACAAAAGCTGCTAAAAAGGGTTTTTAAAATCTTTAGAGCCTGAGAGGAGCCTTCAGTTATAGCAGAAGACTATGTTGGAAGCCTTAGCCATTGCTCTGAGGCAAGGAAACAGAGGTCTGAAATTTACCCTTCTGCCAGGGTCCAGCCTAAGTAAGCTCCTCCACAGACCTGTTTCAAATACAGGAAGAAGGGGACACCTTTCCACACCTGCCTTCAAAGCCATGGCCTGCCTGCTGGCAGACTTTCCTCTGGATGTCAAAATGCTCCTGTGAAGGTTTGTCCTCGGTGCTCAGACACTGGAGGTTCAACCAGCACAAGTACTATAGACACTTCTAGCCTTCAAGCTCCTTGACCTGGCAGAATATGGATGGCTCCTAGAATCAGCTACACCACCAAAGCCAGAGTGACGCTGCAGGTCTGTTTTCAACTCATACTCAGGTTACATAGTCACATTGATAACGTTTGCCGTGGGAGGCTTCAGATGCCTTCTCAGTCCTCTTCACATGCAGGCTCATTCCTAGAGCCACTACTGTCAGGTCTATATGCAGTCTACCTTAAGAGACTTCACACACAGGTTTCAGATAGAACCTTTTACCATGCTTTTAGCTAAAGGAGAGTGACTGCTCACAGAAATTTTACTTAGGTCTTATGGTAAATAATTAAATAGGAATATAGAGGTTTAAGTTAAAAATAAAAAAGCCTATCAGAAGGTGTTTTAAGGTTGGTAAAAGCAAGTTATGAATGTTAGAAGGTCTAAGAAGTTGTTCTAAGGCTGGTAAATGCATGTTAGGAAGGTCAGAATGTCTGAAAGGATGTTTATTTCTTCCTGTTGCTGTACTACTACTACACTGAGACTGATCAATGCTTTGACACTAATCAGTGGAGCTCTACCTAAAACATTCAAATATATGATCCGCTATCATAGTTCCAAACTCAATATTTAATTTTTTTTAGTTCTAAACATAGACTTAAGATGTTTCACATTGTGCTCAAACTATATACATCCAGTGCTCTGGACAGAGGGAAGAAGTCCCTCTTCCATGATGTGTACAAACTTTGAAAACTAAGATTAAGTGAGCTGTTGCCCTTTTGCTCGACAGGAGGTTTCTGTCCTCCTTACATTACCATTCCACAGATGTCAGAAAGATGCATAAGGCTTTTGTCTTTCCTAAGCTCACCTCAAAGAGTATTTATGCTTTTAACTCAAAAAATTTTTCCCAAGTCTATGCTATACTATAATACAAAATATATGTCTACTGCCTTTTCTAAAATATCTATTTCACTGCAGATTGCAAACAATGATGATGCTAACATGTCTAAAATTTATCTCCTTTTGCAAACTTAAATGGATTCTTGTAAGCTACGCAAGACCTACCTTTCAGGCCAAATGGATCCCAGATAAGCACTGCTAATCAACAGTATAAGTCTCCCACCTATTGCTTATTTTGAAGGGTAAGATTCCTCATTCACTGGTTTTGGGACGCCCCTCCCTAACTACATGATTGCCACCTTTCTGCACTCCACTCTGCTCAATTGGTGAGTTGCCCATAAGTGTAAGTTCTTCTCTTTGTCCTAGAGACTGTTGATACTTCTCAAGTTCACTAGGTAGCAGATGTACCCAACCCCAATCTGTGTGACTGTGGCTGCTATTCTCAATGACCTTCAGTTAGGACTTTCCCTTTGGGTGAGACCACCACTAACAGTTTTTTTTTTTCACTGCTAAAATCCTACCGCTAGACTGTGTTCTTGGATCAGCTCAATTCTACTCAGGCTTGGTCTCTGACCAGCACTGAGGAGTCTCAGGAACAGTCTGTACCAACTTTTTTAGTTAAATCTTGCATTACAGCATGCTGCAGCAGGTCACTGACTCCATGTTCCCAGTGAATATTCCATTTGCTTATCCTCTGGGTTTCTCTGGGATGCCTTCTGGAGAATTTCAAATCCCTGTGCCCACATTAAGGACTGCTAAGCTTACACACTTCTGCAACCAAACTTGGACAGAGCCAAAATGAGATCTTTTTATTACTGCTACCAATTAGGTAAAAGTGGAAGGAAGCTCCTTATTTTCGAGTCTTTTCTCCTTTTTGCTCTCCCAGAAGTTTCAAATGTACACCAAAGGGAAAATAAAAGGAAGTTTCCCATGTTCAAGCTTTTTTCTTCTTCACTCCAAAAGTTCTGTCTCTACTTGCTTTCCCAAAAGTTTCAAATGGACACGAAAAGAATTTTCACCCTAACCTATTTACTTTGTCTTTGGCCCCTTTGTATGTTCCAATATCCTTCCAGTTATCCTATAGCAAGGCAGCACCAAAGCTCCTACTCACAGGTGTTCTGGCCCAGCCTCACAGACAATGCCAGCCAGACCTGCACTGTCCCTCCTAGTTGCAAATGTTCTCAGACCATGGACAGCAAATATAACAGCCTGCTCTTTCCAGACCTGGCCAACATTTCAGCCTTTAAACCCTCTGTTGCTGCCCCACTGTCAGCAGGAATCAGACAAAGGCATTGATTTTTCACCCCTTATCCATTTATTATCAATAAAATGGTGGAAATGTGTGCTTCAGACACAGAACAAACAGCTTGAAGTTCTCAGAGCACTCCTTGGTCCCTATCTGCTGCAGAATATGGCTACATACGCTGTCCTCTACCCTAAATGTTGCAGGGCAAGGGCTTTTCTTTCCCCCTCACTATATTCTCTCTCTCTCTTTCTCTCTCTCTTTCTCTCCCCCCCTCTCTCTCTGCCCTTTCATGATGGCCAAGAGCTTCTTCCAAGGGATCATTTATATACTTTAACTTGCCTGACATGAAAAGTAATCAAATGCCTCATTTTTTTAAATTATAGGAAAGGGGAGGAATGTTAGCAGACTGCACTCAGGCTGCCTAGCAACCTACTATGTATTCTCCTGCACACTACTAGATGTGCCTCTGTTCAAGATATACAAAGTGAAAACCTACATTGTCTACCTCTCTTTTTCTCTTCCTCTTCCTTTCTTTTGTTCTCTGTCTCTGTCTCTGTCTCTCTCTGTCTCTCTCTCTGTCTCTCTCTGTCTCTCTCTCTGTCTCTCTCTCTCTGTCTCTCTCTCTCTGTCTCTCTCTCTCTCTCTCTCTCCTCTCTCTCCTCTCTCTCTCTCTCTCTCTCTCTCTCTCTCTCTCTCTCTCTCTCTCTCTCTCTCTCTCTCTCTCTCTCTCTTCTTGAGGAGCCCTTCCCTTTTCCTGCTCTCCTATGCCTCTATAATAAACTTCTCCATACCATATCTGTTACTGGGTATCTTATTTTTCATATATGATACTGATCATGTTGTTTTGGGGAGGATTGTGGAAGGACTTTAAAAATTTGTACAAGAAAAGCCACTAGGTTTTCAGTGCTTAATAAGGTAAAGGAGCTTAGAAGATAAGCATGCTGAGGAACAGCAGATTACGGAGGCCCAACATGTAAAGTTTCAGAGTGAAGATTAAATACTTTATCAGGACCAGTTGTTATTTTGAATTAACTTTCTGTGGTTCTGGTTTCCCGGAGCTAAACAATCATCTGTAATTAACAAGACACCAGAATGACTAAAGTGAAACTTTTGGTTTGCTGGAATACTTGATGTTGGCATTTTGAGGAGAAATTCTAGCAACTGCTTCATCAGAGCATGCAGAAGCTGTGTTTGAGAAGGAGCCAAGGTTGTACCTTACACTGGCAGCTAAACTTGGTAATGTAAGAGTCACCCAGTTTGTACGGGTTTTGAAGGCATGAAGGGGTTATGGAAAGAGGATGAGGCTTGGCACTTGAAGAGACCAGGAGAGATTATTGGTCAAGTTGTAGCCTCAGTGGCAGTTGAGGGCCCAGAGTTTAAGGGATCATGCAGAGAAAATAAATTTTTGCCCACCATTAAGACACTTATGGCAATTGTAGATGTGCAATTAGTACATGTGGCAATTAGTAAATGTGCAGCCAAATTGCAACAGAAAACTATACAACTTTGAAGATTCCAGTACCATAGGATAACCACCAAAACCAACTGCAACAATAAAATGCAGCCAGATGAAGGTTAGAAGACAAGCTCTGTATGTTGCAGAGTGCACAGGCAGAGATGCGACCCAGGCACTTTGGAGGAACACAAAAGATTGTGAGGGAATACAGGACAATGGATGTTGAGTTTATTATACTCTAGGAGTTTAGTTTCGCTTTGCTTTGCTTTGCTTGTGACTGTGCCCTGGTACTTCCTTCTTGAGTTAATAAAGTATATAATATATTTTTTATTTTATAGAAGCCCATAGTTGAGAGGCTGAGTTTTTAAAGGAGATTTTAGGTTTTAAAAGAGACATTCTATTTTTATTTTAAGTGTGTGAAATTGTAAGGCTATGGAAAATTTAAAGTTTGTAAAATATTTTATGTTGTGTTATTATTAGTGTGCACTCTTGGAGATGAACAAGAAAGGAATGTTTGTAGTTAACAATGATGCATTTGGGAGATCCAAGATGGTGGTGCGGAGCACTCATTTTATTTGAGCAGCAGAACAGCGATGAGAGCAGGGCAACTGACAGGCTTGTAGTGGACCCCAAACCCCCAAAAATATCATTTCCAGGTGAGGCAAAAGAACACAGTCTGGGAAACTTATGGGTGCAACTCAAGGTCAACCATCTAAGCTCCTTGCCCAAGGCACTTCCTGTACACCCCAAAAACTCTAGTAGTAAACAGGATCTACATGCCAACACTATAGACAATCAGATAGTTAAAAGCCAGCATAAAAATCAGTCAATAAAATCCAGAAAAATATATCATCTCCAGAATCCAGTATCCTATGATAAGCCACCTTGGACCTCCTAAAACAACTGAAACTCAAGAAAATGAGAGTAAACATGCACTCATGTAAGTGATAGTTGAGGAAATGCAGAAAATCCTTAAAGTAGAAAAAGTAGGTGCAAGCAAATAGTTTGAGGCCTTAGAGAGGAAATTAATAAATCTCTGATAGAATTAGGAGAAGTACAAATAAGTAAAAGAATTTAACAAATCATATAAATAAATGGAGGAAAAATACAAGCTGATGAAAGAATCAACAAAATGGTTCACAATCTGAAGATGGAAATGGAAACAATAAAGAAAGCACAAACTGAGGAAGTCCTGGAGAGGGAGAAATTAGGGAAGAAAACACGAACTACAGAGGTAAACATTGCCAACAGAATACAAGAGATGGAGGAAAGAATCTCAGGTGCAGAAGACACAATAGAAGAAATTGATGAATCCATCAAAGAAAATGGTTAAACCTAAAAAATTTCTTACACAAAACATCCAAGAAATCAAGGACAACATGAAAGGATGAAACATAAGAATAGTAGAAATAAAAGAAAGAGAGGCTACTAGGCACAGCAAAATTATAAGAGAAAATTTCTGCAACCTTAAGAAAGCGATGCCTATAAACATACAAGAGGCTTACAGAACACCAAATAGATTAGACCAGAAAAATAATCCTCCAGCCACATAATAATCAAAACTCTAAATGTACACAACAACAACAATAACAAAAACATTAAACATGCAAGGGAAAAGGCCAAGTAACATATAATGGCAACCATATCAGAATCACACCTGACTTCACAGCAGGGACCATAAAAGGCCAAAGGTCCCTGGGCACAGGTATTGCAAACCCTGAGACAACAGATGTCAGCCTAAACTACTATACCCAGAAAACCTTTCAATCATCACAGATGGAGAACACAAGATATTCCATGATAAAACAACTTTAAACAAATTTAAATCCAGCAATACAGAAGACCCATCTGAGAAAGTTAACTATGCTTCCCCCCCAAAAAAAAAATCCCTAGAAGAATATAAATAACTTCACTATAGCCAAGCCAAAAGCAGGCAAGCACACAAACACAGTTCCATAACCAACACCAAAATAACTTCATGCAATCACCTGCCTATCCTCAGTGATTCTCTACAATTGTGGCTCATGATGCCACAAATCTTCTTGATATTCTATCTCTATACCTATAAATCCAGCACCTTATGCTGCTGCTGCTATGTTCTTTTGCTAGCTCAGGATGGAGTTTGGTCTCACTTAACTCTTCAGAACTCATTCAGTGCTTGTTTTGACTAGGGAACCTCTTTAATGACAGTCCCAGTTCACACGTAGTCCTTTAAAATAAATTTGGATTCGCACAAATTAGGCCTTTGAAGGGTGGCCTGACTTCTCTCCGTAGTTAAAATTTCTGTGACTGATACAGATACTTTGTCTTTTTCACTTTCTGTTTCTGATAATTTACATTTGCTCACAAACCTTTAATTGCCACACTGCATAGTTTTACTGTTTATGTGTTTATTTGTTTGTTGTCACTGCAGACCTAGATTAAAGTGTCACAATGAAACCAACCATTTTATACAATGAATATGGGCTCAAACAAAATAAACAAAATCTAAGAACTCTCCTAATATTATCCTCATCCTTCTCTGTCTTCATGAACACCATAATCATCATTTAATCACTAGGTCTGTCCTAGTTGAAATTTAAAGACAAATAAAACAAGTGACGGGAGAGAACAAAAAGGTTCCAACAGCAAATTTTCCTTTACTTTGGTTTTCCCTTTGCCTACTTTCTCACTGCCCACTTATCCACCCCTCTTTTCTTCTTGTTGTTGTTGTTTGTATATTTGGGTTCTGTTGCTACTATATTTGCAAATCTGCTATAAACCTAAAATAATTCTGAACTCTAAAATAAAATGACTGTTTTTAGGCAGATGGGACATTTTAATTCCCATTCAATACTTAGCTATGAGCATCCAAAACACTGAGAACTCCCCCAAAAGGAATCTGAAACGGGCTTATCACTTCTACATCAATAAGTGCAGTCTTCATGATCGGTCTTCATCTTCCCTGACTCCTCATTCATATTGAGCACCTCTGATAATTCTTTCCATTTTTAGAGCTGTTGTCCAGGAAATGTACAGTCTTTCTTGACAATTGGGAAACTTTGTAAAGGCATGCAGTGCAGAAAATGTCAACATTTCAGATTATGGTAAATTGAAGCACACATAAAACTGGAACTTGGAACATAGCTTTCCTGACTAGCAGGTCTTTAAAAGTCATATGTGTAGTATCCATATGTGTTATGTACCAACTGAGGTTGACTTAAAAACAAATCTGGAGATGATTCTTCCAAATTTGAGCTGTATCCAAACATTAGTAATTTACCTGCATCACTACGAATGGTGAATCAGCTATTTCATTCTCCTTCAGCATGTCTTTTTCTCACATTTCCTCCATGCCTTTAATTTCCTCTTATGGAGTTTTATAGATGCCATTTTATCTTAAACAAACACCAAAGGCTTCATTATTGTTGCTCCAGGCATTGCTCACAGTTTAAGTGTATGATTTTATCTGATCCTTAAACTTCCTTTCCTCTCACCAGCCTCTCGATATTCACTTAGTCTCACATATTCTGTTAGAATTCTCTTGCTTGGAATCTCTCAACTCAAGGCTTCTAGCCAGACTTCACAGGTCTGCTGCATGTTTGCACAGCTAACTGACTATGAGTGTCTTCGCTCTGTCTGATGCACATGAACTCGGTGTAACAGAGTAGACCTTTTACCTTGAAGGTTTAACTTCATACTCATTTTTTTTACAGCAGCAGTCGAAGTCCTTCATGGCATCCTGGCTCAGTCGAATGTTCTGGGTTAGCCTGAGGCTGCTGTGTCCTTGTTCTTCTCAAGGGAGGTATACACAGTCCCTTCAGTGCAGTTCTTGCCATGTCATGTTATCCTCACAAACAGTTCTTCAACTTGTCATGGCTTCAACTGGGGGTACTGCTTTTTTAATACCTCATGTATATTATATAGTTATAGGACCACTCAGTTGGACTGTTTAAAGTACTTGAAGGCCCATGAGTGGCCATTACATGAGAGCAACCGGCACTACTTACTATGTGTTTTGACTCTTGGTTTCAGAAAATCTGAAGAGTTTCCAGACTTTGAGGGTACTCTTGGGAATATGTCTTCTTGCAGAATTATCACAGAGGCTCTGCTAATTAACCCCTGTTTTCATAATCTCTCTTTATCATTTTTCACCCCTTGAAATCTAGGCTTCTTCTAACAGACTATGATGTCTTAGTCTCTCATTTTATTCTGACCTTATTTCACTTTAAGTTTATTTTTGTTAATTGTGGTGTGTGTGTGTGTGTGTGTGTGTGTGTGTGTGTGTGTGTGTGTGTATGCATGTGAATGCAAGTGCCAGTGGAAACCAGAAAATTTCAGATTCCTCTGGAGCCAAAATTAGAGGTAGTTGTGAGAAGATTGGTATGGGTGTTGGAAACTGAACTCAGGTCCTCTGTGAGAGCTATATAAGCTGTTAGCTGCTCAGCTATCTCTCCAGCCCATGACCTTCTGCATTTTTTGAGATCTTTACTGTAGCTCGGTAAGGACCAGCCTTCAAATCTGAATAGTAAATGACATACTGAACAAAAGCATCATTACTCATAGCCCACATCTATAGAAGTTACTCTGTTAATTTATCGATTAACAAGCCTGTTAGTTTCTATAATAGTAAAACAGCAAAATTTCAGTTGCCAAATTTCTAATGCACGAGTCTCTCAGATGATAGTCCAAATTTAGGCTCTTCTTCAGGAAATGCTCTGAAAGGTGGAGACTAGACAGTAGTCCTTAGTTCCTCAGACTGACCGTAGGGGCTCCTCTGGTCCTACTAGTCAACAGATAAAGAGCAGAATAAAAAGCCCTATCCACTCTTCAAACTTCTTCAAATTTGGAGCAGTAGATATTAATTTTACCTATGGTCTGTGGATCATCCACTAACAAGATGAAAGTCTGTAGAAATGTTTGAGCAATTGCTAAGGAAATTTCTAGTATCATTTTCTCTAGCTGCGAAAAGCTTGCAAGTCTTTTAGGCCCCTAATCCTCTACCACACATTCTGATTTCTTCTGGACCCATAGAAGATCCTCCTAGCCTGAAAAGCAGCAGGTATATACTTTTTAGAAACACGGAGGCCTGGACTCAACCTCTGATTTGAGCACTTGAGCATCAATTTCTTTGAATCTATTTTTTTTCCCAAAGAGGAGGATGCTGAGGACTCCAACAGAAAGGAATTCTTTCCCTTCAAACCGTTATCCTCTTATTTTTTCAAAGTGATCTCCAGTTTTTATTGGCTAGAAGCTTATAATTTATAAAGCCAAAGACGATTTATTTCATATTAAGCTAAATATATAATTTAATTGGGATTTTGTGGTCAATGATAGGATTAGGAGTTCATTATTCTTGATTTAGCGTTTTTGACATTTTTCTTGTATTTTTGTAACTATAATTATTCCATTTCTCCCTTTTCTTTTCTTCCTCTAAACCCTCCTGTGTATTACTTTTCTTGGTCTCTTTTAAATTCATGTTCTCTTTTTTAATAATTGTTTTTACATGCATATGTATATGTATATTTCATTAAATATATTCTAAATATAACCTGTTAGTCTGTATCATTTTACTTTTATGTGCATTTTCAAGGATGACTATGTGGTATTGGAAAACCAATTGGTTTGTTCTGAGGAAAAGAAGATTTCTCCCACATTCAGCATTCTTAACTGCCTGTTTTTCTTTGTGTGGGTTTGAGGATTTATGGGTTTTCTGTCACCCACTGGCATGCCTTGTTGCTCTTTTTGTTCAGGGAATGTTTAGGCAGCTGTATAGCTGAAACATTATGGGTTAATTTCTGACTTTACTAGGAGATACAATCTTACAGCAAACTCCTTGATTTTCTGGCTTTTACAGTCTTAGGGGAGAACGTTTATTTGTAGTTGTAGACATTGGGACTGAGCTCCACAACTCTGCAGCGTGTGTGTGTGTGTGTGTGTGTGTGTGTGTGTGTGTGTGTGTGTGTGTTTCAAAAAGTTTTCTGGATGAGAGGTGAGGCGTATACTTATTTGTGATTTAGTTTTTTTATTATATAATGGTGCTTCTCCATTAGCATCTTAGAGTATTTGATTTGGTTCCAGGTCCTTAGAGGCAATAGATCATAGGAAGTAAGTATGCATATATTAAATATTCAAGAGTTGTAAACAGCTATGTTCTAAGTAGGATGGGCTACATTATGCTGTAACAATGAGTAGCATCAAATATTATATGGCTTATCTCCAGGAGAACTTCTTGGTGATTCATATAATATCTACTGACAATCAATGTGGTTCCCATAGCAACTTATTGATTAGAGAGTCAATAAGGGAGTGAGTGAGTACCAAAGGCTGAGATATGTCATCTGTCCCTTAGATTCAGAGAGTCTTAGATGAGCAGCACAGAGGCTTCAGCTAAGTGTCCTGTGTCTAAAGTATGTAAATATTAAAATCATGCTGCAAACATATTAACAGGCTATCTGCCTAATGTGAATATACCCAGAGTTTCCTTTACTTTTGTATACAGTTTTCCAATTTTTAAAAATACACTATGAGTTATAAAAATATCATTTGAGAAGCTTTAAGTGACTATGAATACTTTTCTTTCATTTTAAAATGCAGTGAACACATTACTCACCTTTTTTCCATGTAATGTTACTATAGTCACTAGAAATGGTTGTCTCTTAAAAGTTTCTGTACAAAAGCATGCCTACAATCACTGCTTTTTGAAAGTCACCACTTAAGAGCTTGCCACGGTAGAGTAATGGAAGGGAAATGCTTGTCAAGCTCTTTTGTTAAATGATGGAAATAAGATGAAGCTTTGAGCTTTGCTTCACAGACAGCTGGCCACATGCCCATTTGTACATAAGAAAGGTACAAATAAACATATTTCAAGTAAATGACCCACTGATTCTGGCAATTAACTGACCATTATAGATATTCAATTATCTAATTAGCTGTGAAAATTCCTTGCCAGATGTTCCCTGTGTGCAAATTTCTATTATCATTCTTTTTATTATGAGATCTGCTGTACTTTGAGTATTTTCACTTGAAATACATAAGCTTGAACAAAGTTTTTTTCTTTTATCTTTTTTTTGTATTTAAAGATTTTTAAAGTTATACTATCAAAAATATTATTGCATATGTGATACATGGGTTCAAGTCTAAAGTGATTCCAATAATCTCAGAAGGTAGCCTCGGCCTCCTTTAGTTGTTCTTAAATTCTAAAGCTGACCCTGACTCTTTTCTAATAATGTTTTCAAAACCTGTCTTCAATTATTTAAGTGGTGTTCAAATTGAATTCCCCTGCCTAGGACTGTGTTGTAAGCACAGCAAGAATGTGACTCAGCACTGGCTTGTTCGTTTCTCTATAAATTATGGAGAAGAATTCGTTGTTTGATTCTTCTCTTAGTACAAAAAACAATGGAAGACACAATGGCTTATGGTTTTGATAATGATTAGGTAAAGTTTTAATAACCACACTAGTGATTCTTGCACCTCCCTCTTTCCTTATTGTGTCTGCCACTCCCAGCATATTGAAATAGAACCTTGGGAAACACATACTCCTGATGACACTCCTGTTGCTGTGACTAAACTTGAAGCTCCTGCCCACTGGGTGGGATAGCAGATCTTTCTATAATGTCTCAAAGTAGTTTTTTGACAAGTAGGTATTGCAAGAAAGAATGTCCTAGATAGAGGTACGTATAATTGAATTTTCTTGCTGATTTTACTGACAGCAAATTGGGCTCTAATGGATTCAAATCTGTAAGTATCATGAGACCAATAGATGAGATGAAGCAGAAGAATAAGAGAATCAAAAAGGGAGAGAGATCATGAAAGAAGAATGGACTTGAGTTAGATGTATTTTATAATAGAATTGTTAAAAGATACTGGGAAGGAAATAACCGGGACATGTGTTACAATAGCTATCTGTATGAGTTGCTATCTTTGAAGGGTGCTAACAGGTGTTAAGAAGAAGAGTTTGGAAATCAAATAATAACTTGAAACAATATCACAGTTTATCAATTTACAGAACTTTGTTTCACTAAAATGCTTCAGATGCTTTTCACTGGGGTAATAAGTGAAAATCTTCCTTTTTATTGAAGCATCTGTGTAATTACTGAAAAATAGCTTTAATTTGATGGTTCCATGCAAACAGACAATGGGGAAGAAAATCAATACTATTACCTTCCATGTAAAATATAATTGATTAAAATTATATAAAATACACAAGATAAAATAAGTCTAGGGAAACATTTCTGAGACTATTTCTTCAATATATGCATTAGCATTTTTGAGACACCATTTGACTTGTTTAATTTTGGGGATAAAAGAAATTTCTTAGTGGAGACAAGAACCAGCTCAGTTCTTCTTTATCCATTAAGGTATTGTTGAGGAATATTAACTTGAATGAGTTATTCAGCACAAATGGGAATCTACGAGGTAGTCAGTACTCAAGAAATACCCTCACCCACATTTGTAAAAGATCTACTAAAAAAGCTTAAACCACACATCGATCCCCACACAATAATAGTGGGAGACTTCCACACCCCACTCTCACTGAAGGATAAGTCATTGAAACAGAAACTAAGCCAAAAAATAACATCATTAACCAAGGCCATGGGTCAAATGGATCTAACAGATATCTATAGAACCTTTCACCCAAACAAGAAAGAATATACCTTCTTCTCTGCACCCCATGGAACCTTCTCCAAAATTGATCACATCGTAGGCCACAGAGCAAGCCTCAAGAGATACAAGAGGATTGAAATAATACCTTGTATCCTATCAGATCACCATGCTCTTAGGCTGTGATTCAATAACAACAGAAATAACAAAAAGCCTACACATACGTGGAAATTAAAGAACTCTCTGCTAAATGACCCCTGGGCAAGGGAAGAAATAAAGAAAGAAATCAAGGAGTTTCTGAAATTCAATAAAAATGAAGAAACAACATACCCAAATTTGTGGGATACATTGAAAGCAGTGCAAAGAGGAAAATTCATAGCACTAAGTGCCTTTAAAAAGAAATTGGAAACATCACACATAAGCATCTTAATGACACAACTGGAAGTCCTAGAAAAAAAAGAAGCAGAAACACCCAAGAGGAGTAGACGTCTGGAAATAATCAAACTCAGGGCTGAAATTAACAAATTAGAAACTAAGAAAACAGTCCAAAGAATCAACAAACCAAGAGCTGGTTCTTTGAGAAAATCAACAAGATAAACAGACCGTTAACCAAACTAACTAAAAGGCAGAGAGACAGTATTGAAATCAACAAAATCAGAAATGAAAAGGGAGACATAACAACAGACACTGAAGAAATACAAAGAATCATAAGATTCTACTTTGAAGGCATATATGCCACAAAATTTGAAAATCTAAGGGAAATGGACGATTTTCTTGATCAATTTCACTTGCCAAAGTTGAGTGAAGAACAGATAAACAAGCTAAATAGTCCCATTTCCCCTACAGAAATAGAAGCAATCATTGATAGTCTCCCAGCCAAAAAGCCCATGGCCAGATGGTTTCAGTGCAGAATTCTACCAGACCTTCAAGGGCGAGCTAATACTGATACTATTCAAGCTACTGCAAAAGATAGAAATAGATGGAACATACCAACTCATTCGATGAGGCCATAGTCTCATTGATACCTAAACCTCACAAAGACTCAACAAAGAAAGAGAATTTCAGGCCAATTTCTCTTATGAACAACAATGAAAAATACTAAATAAAATACTTGCAAAACGAATACCAGAACACATCAAAGATATCATTCACCATGACCAAGTAGGCTTCATTCCAGGCATGCAGGGATGGTTTAATATATGGAAATCCATCAATGTAATCCACCTTATAAACAAACTGAAAATAAAAAACCACATGATCATCTCTTTAGATGCAGAGAAAGCATTTGATAAAATCCAACACCCATTCATGTTTAAAGTTTTAGAGAGATCGGGGATACAAAGCACTTTCCTCAACATAATAAAGGCTATATACAGGAAGCCAATAGCCAAAATCAAAATAAATGGTGAGATACTCAAGGAAATTCCTCTAAAATCAGGAACAAGGCAAGGCTGCCCACCCTCTCCATACCTCTTCAATATAGTACTCGAAGTTCTAGCCAGAGCAATAAGACAACAAAAGGAGATCAAGGGTATCAAATGGGAAAGGAGGAAGTCAAATTATCCCTATTTGCAGATGATAATATAGTGTACGTAAGTGACCCTCAAAATTCCACCAGAGAACTCCTACAGCTGATAAACACCTTCAGCAAATTGGCTGGATACAAAATTAACTCAAAAAAGTCTGTAGCCTTCCTATACACAAATGACAAGCTTGCAGAGGAAGAAATTAGGAAAACCACACCCTTCACATTAGCCACAAGCAATAGAAAATATTTAGGAGTTACTCTAACTAAGCAAGTGAAGGACTTGTTTGAAAAAAATTTCATAAATCTGAAGAAAGAGATTGAAGATGATCTGAGAAGATGGAATGATCTTCCTTGCTCGTGGATCGGGAGAATTAACATAGTAAAAATGGCCATCCTACCAAAAGCAATCTACAGATTCAATGCAATCCCTATTAAAATACCTACACAATTTTTTAAAGACATTGAAAGTTCAAATCTGAACTTCATATAGAAAAACAAAAAACCCAGAATAGCTAAAACAATCTTGTACAGTAAAAGGTGCTCTGGAGGAATCTCCATACCCGATCTCAAACTGTACTATAAAGCAACAGTAATTAAAACAGCATGGTACTGGCACAGCAACAGGCTGGTTGATCAGTGGAATCGAATCGAAGACCCAGATATGAATCCACACACATATGGTCACTTGATTTTTGACAAAGAAGCCAAATCCATTCAATGGAAAAAGGATAGCATCTTCAACAAATGGTGGTGGTCTAACTGGAGGTCTATGTGTAAAAAAATGCAACTGGACCCATATTTGTCACCTTGCACAAAACTCAAATCCAAGTGGATTAAAGACCTCAACATAAAACCAGAGACACTAAGTAACTTAGAAGAAAGAGTGGGGAAGAGCCTGGAACACATTGGCACAGGAGACAACTTCCTGAACAAAACACCAACAGCCCAGGCCTTAATGTCAACAATTAATAAATGGGACCCCATGAGACTGATAAGCTTCTGTAAGGCAGAAGACACTGTCCAAAAAACAAAGTGACAGCCTACAGACTGGGAAAAGATCTTTACCAACCCTACATCTGACAAAGGTCTAATATCCAAAATATATAAAGAACTCAAGAAAGTAAACATCATCAAACCATATAACCCAATTTAGAAATGGGGCTTGGACCTAAACAGAGAATTCTCAACAGAGGAATATCAAATGGTTGAGAAACACTTAAAGAACTGCTCAATCTCCTTAGTCATCAGGGAAATGCAAATCAAAACAACACTGAGATTCCATCTTACACCCATCAGAATGGCTAAGATCAAAAATTCAAGAGACACCACATGCTGGCGAGGATGTGGGGAGAGAGGAACACTTCTTCATTGCTGGTGGGAATGCAAACTAGTACAGCCACTTTGGAAATCTATCTGGTGCTATCTCAGAAAACTGGGAATAGGGCTTCCTCAAGACCCAGCTATTCCACTCTTTGGAATATACCCAGAAGATGCTCTAGCACACAACAAGAAAATTTGCTCAACCATGTTCATAGCAGCCTTATTTATAATAGCCAAAACATGGAAACAGCCTAAGTGTCCATCAGTAGAAGAATGGATAAAGAAACTGTGGTACATATACACTATGGAATACTACTCAGCTATTAAAAACAAGGAATTCTCGAAATTTGTGGATAAATGGATTGAGCTAGAAATGATCACACTGAGTGAGTTAACCCAGAAGCACAAAGAATCAAATGGTGTATACTCACTTATATCTGCATATTAGCCCAAGGGGCATGTCCCACAAAAGCCTTCACTTACCAGGAAACTGGGACATATGGGAGGACATCCTATTGGGACTCTAGATGAGAGAAGCATGGGAGAATAGCAAAGTAGAAGGATCCAGAGGGTCCTAGAAACCTACAAGTAGAACATTATGATAGGCAGATTTGGGCCCACGGGTCCTGCTCAAATTAAGGCACCAGCCAAAGACAATACATGCAGTAAATTTTAAACCCCTTCCCAGATCTAGCCAATGGTCAGAACATTCTCCACAGTTGAGTGGAGATTGGGATATGACTTTCTCACGTACTCTGGTGCCTCACATTTGACCATGTCCCCTGGAGGGGGAGACCTGGTGGCACTCAGAAGAAGGACAGCAGGTTACCAAGTAGAGACTTGATATCATATGAGCATATACAGGGGGAGGTAATCCCCCTCAGGAACAGTCATAGGGGAGGGGAGTAAGAGGTAAATGGGAGGAAGGGAAGAATGGGAGGATACAAGGGAAGGGATAACCATTGAGATGTAACAAGAATAAGTTAATTTTTTAAAAAAGAAAGAAAATGAAACTCTTTCATTCACTTGAAAAAAAAAAAAAAGAAAAGAAATTCCCAGGAAAAGTAGCCATGCAAAGTCACTAAGAGAAGGACAAAGAGGCAAAGACCAGTAACAGGCAACTTCCAATATTTTTAGTGGATTTTAGAAAGAGAGTAGGTTACATGTTAATATATATATATATATGTATATATATGTATTTTGCATATGTATATACACATATCTTTTATATACACATGTGTACATATATGTGTGTATTTTACATATATACATACATATTAGAATTAGGTGCCAGAAGTATTGTTTCTTCTCCTGGAAAAATGAAGCCCAGGTAATGTCTCTAAGTCTCTCAGCTATAACTTTTCACCAAATGAATTCTTACCCGAGGCCACCTTTTCTTGTTATACCTTTATCACATGTTACTATTCAACTGATTTCCCTGAGAACCTAGTTCTACTTAAGCCAGATAAAGTGGACAGTATGTAGACAAAGAAGTGATTTCACACAAGTCTATCGTCATGAAGAAATGAGCTTTTGTGGGTTACTATTGAAAGAACGAGTAACTCTTAGGCAGTTGATTCCCTGATAGTCTCCCACCATGAGCATAGATGAGAACTAGCAAAAGCTATGTCCTCAGCTAGAGTTCCATTTACAGTTTGAAAGCAGCTACACTAATTGAAATGTCCTCCTAGCCAGGAGCTGTTTACTAATCAAATTACCCTATAAAAGGTCTTCATGAATTTTGTGGGAGTCCTGTGAGTTTCTAAAGCTCTCTTTGCACAATGTGGTGTATTCAATCCACAGCGAGTTGTTAAAGCACTCTACTACCTACTCTGGTTCTTAAATTCTTTCTGCCTCTCTTCTTGACATGCTTCTTGAGTTTTGAATGGGAGGATCTATGACCATTTTTTACACTTGTGGTTGAGCATCAGGCTGATATTCTCAGCAGTAAAACTTCCCTGGAAAAGGATAGCACAATCACTAATTTATTGATATAAACACAATAATTTTTAAGTAACCTGACAGATACCCATCCATTTAACTAAACAATAGTAATGGGCTTTGTAGTAGCTCCTATGGCCTTCCTAGACAAAAGTTTACAATAGCAAGCATAGATTCCTTTCTGTGAAGAAGGACATATTCCTAATTTGTTGAAAAAGTAATTGTTTGTACCCAGAAGAGATACCTGTTTCCATCAGTGGACACATCTTACCTGATAGATTGATAGTAAGTCAAACAGAATCAATTAACAAGTAGAATTCTAGGTGAGTACTGTCTCCCAGCAGCCACACTACCAACACCACGAAAGCCAGATAGCAAGGAGTGAATTTCTAGTTCATTCTCAGCCTGATTTGTCCATGTCCTGCAAACACAATGATTGGTGTCTTCAGCAATAGGCACTTACCATACAGTTCTAGAATGCAACTGGTAGCACTGGAGATGGGGTTTTGTTTTACTTTGTGTTTTGAGTGATAGTTTATGTTCATCTTTGTGAGGTGTGTGTGTGTGTGTGTGTGTGTGTGTGTGTGTGTGTGTGTGTGTGTGTGTGTGTATTCAGGATCTCCTGGCCTTACTGGACAATAGCTTATGCACAACCCTGGCTGTAGGATCCTCATCCAGAAACTTCCTGCTCCTCATTTCTCCCTAGGAATAAATATATGCTTGGTATTGTAAGCTTGGTATTTTCAATTTGGAAAAGGATTCCATCACTTGTAACAACTGTTCTGTGAAGTCAGAAACATTGGGTATAGCAGTAACTATGAGGTGTAAGATTGGCACTGCCTTAAGAAGCTTGACACTATAGTCATTCTCCATAGCTTTCAGCCTTCATTATACTGAGACATAGGTACACGTCCTCCTCACAGCTCCCTCACCCTAACAGACTTGGTAGGGCTAGATGTTTGAACCGGGTAGGGAGTGAGCAGAAGTGAATTCATCTTCTTATATGATGAACCCAGTCCATTAGCCTGCTCCATGTATTTGAAAAACACTAGACTTTCGCTGCACCTCCTGCCTCCATTGTTATTTGTTCTTCTTGAAAGGGTCCTGGGCAGAATGTGCAGTCTTTATTACCGATATACATTCTTGAAGGAGGGGACTTTTCACATTATATTTTGCAGGAGGAGGAAGACACTATGGCAAGCTTGATCTTTTCTTCTGTACTGTTCTATCCATGCTTTTAGCAAGCCTTATCAAAGGCTCATAAGCACTGAAGTTGACCTCATGTCAGTTTTTACCATAGAAACTATGATCCAACACAATACAGATCTTGCCACAATTTCTTTGAGAGACCTATTTCAAATGTCATATACATTCCAGTTGAAAAAAACTCTCCTCATGCGTGCTTTGGCACCTTACATCTCAATTTCCATGCCTCTTTCAGATAGTCAAAGTCCCCAGAGCCTGTAGATCTTATAAAGACCATGACCAAAGGGCTCAGCAAAGCCAGTAAGCCCCAAACCATCTTAAGTTCCTTGATATATTACCTTTCTTCTTCCTTCTCTGTAAGCACAGTCTGGCCTAACACAATGAACTAGACATCAAAGACCTCATCTTTCGTGATAAATTTCCTTACTAGTACAGATTCTTCCTCTGTTGTCTTCCAGACCCTCATATCCATAAGATCCTGTGCCATTTATGATTATAAAATGTCCTTAATGTGTCATGGTAGCTGCCACTTAGGGACAAATATCTTTGTGCTGTTTCAGTATATGCTTTTTGTCTCAAGGGTGGGGTGGGGTGTTCTGTTACACAAGTTCTCCTCTTCTACAGCACTGAGACTGATCCCACCTACACCTACAACATGCAGCTTCATGACCCAGGCTCTGAAGGCAAGCTGGGGTAGGTGAGGCACAATAGTCACTGATTGTTACACTTTTCTTTTGGGGGGTCATTAATGAGGCATCTATCTGGATGCCAAATCAGATTTTTTCCCTTAACCTGTATGAAAGTTTGGATTGGAGGGTTTTTTTTTTCTTTTACAGGTACCATTCTTTCTTCCTCCCCATTGGCTGATTCTTTTTACAGTTCCTAATATTCAAGATTCCTATAAAGAGCTCTTTAGAAGAGATTAAATCTGTGCCCTCTTTCCCTTCATGTTGCCAACTGTAAGAAACATCACGTCAATACCTTTATGATATTATTCATGTTCTTCATTTTTCCTGTCAAATCAGGGTGAATGTGGTAGATATTACTTGCATACCTCTTTTCTGTTTTAATTCTTTCTGTACCTTATAGGAAAGTTATTTCTGCATCAACAGGTCAACCTTACTTGAAAGTCTTATTGCCCACAGTAAGGACCATGTAATTGCCACTTGCTTATGCTCATGTCTGCAATACTTTTAGGGATTGTAATATATTTAAGGCCATAAGTCACTGAGGGGTGGAGTTCTTATTCATGAATCATGCCTCATTCTCCAGAGAAATATGCCACCCCATACTATTTCTTAATAGTATGGTGACCACTTATGGATTCTTCCAGGGATACTCCACCATTATCTGTCTCAGCCTTGATTCTTATCACCAACAGCAGGCTCACACACATGCCACTACAATAATGATTCATGGCATTTCATACTACATGGTAAGGAATACCATAGGTTAGATTGTGCAGCCTAAATTGTGTGTCTTAATAAATATAGCCAGAGTCATACAACTGATTTTCCAGACCTGCCTTTGTTTCTGTTGGTTCCTGTTCAGGTGCTAAGTGTTTCATTAATCTTCTTGGGGAGTCTTTATATTGACTCCATAAAAAGAGGGCAAAGGCAGATGAAAGAAATAATTCCATCCACATGGAGTTTGATGTGCCAATGAGTTGACTGTGCCTAATAACAGGAGAATGAGTAAGTGATTAGTCACAGAAACATGAGTGACCCCAGCAGCTCCATTTTTAAAAATGACTCATAGACCAGTGTGGATGTGAATTCACAAAGCTGCACTACTGGAGTCCCCTGCACAATTTGGAGGCTGCTACATCAGCAGACGATTCCCTTCATTTTCCCACCAGCAGTTAGTCACCACTTATACATATACCAGCAAAGTGTACCTTGAGCCTTGTGAGTTTTTAATGAGTTCAGTGTGCTGTATGAGCTTGTTCCTCAGTCCCCTGGGAAATATTTCAACATGGAATAAAGCACTACGAAACAGAATATTCGCACTTGTGTCTGCTCTTGCACTTTGCACAACAACCAATCTCAGTTTAAAAACAATACAGCCTGATAGTTGTAGAGGAATGTTAATTCAGAACATGGCTGTTCTGGCAAGAGATCACATCTAAAGACCTTCTAGACCTGTGTGACCTGATGGCAAGAGATCACAACCAATGATCTAGGTCTGTGTGATCCAGGCTGGAATAGAAACATGTTTTTAATCCAGAAAACAGACACAGACAAATCTGAGCTCAAAGCCAGCCTGGTATAGAGCAAGTATCAGGTAAAGAAAAGCTTAGATCCAGGTGTAGTGATACATGCTTTTAATCCCAAACAAAGGTAAAGCTAGCTTGTAGAAGGAAGCACCCATATTTGAAAGTGATGTCTACTTGAGTGGCGGAAAAGGTGGCAAATCAAAGGTGATTTGATGGAATGGGGAAGCTGCTTAAGAGGCAGTTTTTCAGAGAGAGAGGAGCAGTTTTTACCAGGACAGTAATAGAGAGATGGGTTGCAGAGAGAGAACTCAGGTAAAGACGGAACAGGCCAGAAAATGAGAAGAAGCCATGTCATGGACCAGCTCAGTCGGGGATAGGTCTTGCGAAAGGGTTTTTTTGAAGCATTGTTCAACAGAGATAAGGCGTGTGACATTCAGACACAAACTCACCTGTGTGTAGTGTCTGTTTGTCACATGCCTTATCGCTGTTCACCTGCGCTTCAAAAACTCCGTTCCGAAAGACCTATACGGGACTGAGCCGGTCCGTGGCAAAGCCAGATTAGAGCAGAATGCTGAGTTAGTTTGAGACCAAGCAGAGCAATTCCAGACCAAGAGAGAAGCCAGATGAAATAAGTCAGCTGGGAGAAGAGTTTGAGTCAGAACAGCTCAGTTGAGTCAGTCAGCCCAGAGCTCAGAAAGAGCACGTAAGGGTGAGCTTAGTAAGCAGTAAATCTCAAAGGCTGAAAACATTCTAGGCATAGGTTAAATTATACGGAGGCTAGAAGCTTCCAGACCTAGGCCTAAGCATTCAGAAGGAGGTTGTAAGACTCCCAGACGACAATTGAGCAAGGAGAATAAAAGTTAAGTTTACAATATAATGGCATGCATTTAAAGGAAAAAAATATTGGAAATTAAAGCAGGAAATATTTAAAAAGCAATTCTAAATAAAAGAAGAAACAGTCATTTTGGTTATAACTATTGTTGACTTTTCTACTTCTCTGTGTACATGTAGAACGTTTTTAACTATGAAAGACAAATCTAATGCAAAGAATCATGTTCAAGAGTCTTGATCCTCATGAGCAAGATTTTTCTTCCTGCTTGTGTTATAAATGTAGAGTAAAATTGAGGAGCAAAACAATAAATATAATAATCCAAACATATGTGGATATATATTACATATATACAAATACTTTATGGTATAATTTTAAGCATAATAATTTAAAGCATAATAATAAACATGTCAATGTTCTTTAGATAGGCACATAAGCTATTTAATTCAAATAAGGCACAACATTTAAGATTGCAGTTGCCTCTGAGGAAATGTAGGTAGAGTTAGCTTTGGCAATGATGGAAGATGAGATTTTTACTGCTATTTAGGAAACCTACAGTTGTTAATTGGAGTAATAGGTTCATATTAGTGTTTGAGTAATCACTATAAGCTATAATTAGCATTGATTACATGAAGATCTGGAACTATTAAATGGGTGTAAATATACATTTAAATTCATCATAGGCTTTGAAACTTAAATAGCCAATAAACTATAATAAGCTATAACTTTATTCATTTATCAAATAAATGTTTGTATTATCTAAATATGCTAATTTATTTTGAATTGCTATTTCCCTTCAAACATAATAGTCTTTTGTGGCATATAATCCTAAGAAGCCTTCTAGTTAACCCTATATACTGATGCTTAAACTCCTGTGTGTGTAATCATCTACTTTTATTGTATTATAATTGGTTAAAGATTTATTTATTTTTATTTTTAATTATATGTATGCACTTGTGCTACATGTGAGTATTTGTGTGTGAGATCAGGTGCTTTCAGAAACCAGAAAAGGGTGTCAGATACCCTGGAGCTGGAGTTTCAGAGATTTGGGAGTTACCTGATATGTTTTTTACTTGAATTTGGATCCATTGCAAAAAACAGTACAGTCTTAACCACTGATCAATCACTCCAATATGTTTTACTATTTTCAAGTGTGATATAGACCTGTGACTTACTTATTATCATTTGTATTTCCTGCCATTGCCATATAGTATAGGAAAAATTAGGTGGGAAACCTGTGATGCCATTATGCCATATAGAATTGCTTTTTTAGCCAGCGAGAGCACAAGATTCTCTTTGCAGTCTAGATGAGATTTATAGACAACCTCTTGGTCAAGGCAGCTGGAGCGATGTTAGGAATTTTGGATATATCTTCAGTCTGAGGAAAACTTGCAGTTGATAAACAAAGGGTGGTACTTCAAACACACAGTCCAGGGAAAATGAGTTTCTCAAAAACATATTTCAACCTGGAAGTAAACTCTTCCTAAGCCAAACTCCATATAAAAATGAGATGTAGCCAATCATTTGATCACAGTCTTATGAGACTCTGCAACAATAATGTAGCAAAGCTAGTTTAAGATCTCTGACTTACAGAATTTCTAATATAAAAATACATGTTGTTTAGGTTGCTGAGCTTGAAATTAGCAATCTATCATCTAACATATTTTCTTATGAAAATAAAACATTGTAATTAATTTATATGTAATTTCATTTTAGAGGTTATTATAACATTATTTGTAGCATTATACTCATGAAAATTTTTATGAAATTTCTTTTTGAACATAGTTATTGACAGCTCAGTTCTTCAAATATAAAATTGGTAATCACTACTTCTACTTTAAATGATGTAACACTGGCACCCCTTTCAAAGATATTTAATTAGTATTTAATATCTTGACTCATTGAATATTACCACTTAAATATGTCATATCATAGGATTTTCAGTTCAGTTTATAATTTTAAAATTGTTTGGTTTTGTTTGTTTGTACTAAGAGATGGTTCAAGAACTTGAACTTTTCAGGCTCACTACTGGTTGATTTAGGATGGAGACAAGTTGGAATGTGACAACTCAATTTTACAGTGTGATGATATGAAAAAGATAAGAAGAGCCATAAAAATTACAATTATTGGATCAAGCAGACAAATTGCTGAACGTTATCTGTGAGTCTATACTAGGTAAAAATTGAATCATACTTTAGAGTAGACTGATTCAGCACCCAACCCATCCTTTCAACCCAAAATACGTAGTTTGAATTATGCCCTGTTTAATGAATTGGCTGACAAAGCATCAAACAATACAGAAAAAAAGATATATCACTGAGAGATATCACCATACTCTGGTTGTGTGGTTTTAGTCCTCTGATCCTATTCATCCTTTAGTCCCTGACTGCATGGGACCCTAGTGAAGTCTTCTTTTTAAACCTACTTTATTTGGGATTACTTAATGCCTCTACTTCTCTTCCAACCCACCCAACTTAAGTAGGAGGGAGAGGTTAGTAGGGACAGCGGAATTAACCTTTGTGAACTCAGTTCCTTGGGGGGGGGGTTAGTAGGGACAGTGGAATTAACCTTTGTAGACTCAGTTCCTTGGGGGGGGTTAGTAGGGACAGCGGAATTAACCTTTGTGGACTTAGTCCCTGGGGGGGGGGTTAGTAGGGACAGTGGAATTAACCTTGTGGACTCAGTTCCTTGAGGGGGGGTTAGTAGGGGAAGTGGAATTAACCTTTGTGGACTCAGTTCCTTGGGAGGGGTTAGTAGGGACAGCGGAATTAACCTTTGTGAACTCAGTTCCTTGGGGGGGGGGTTAGTAGGGACAGTGGAATTAACCTTTGTGGACTCAGTTCCTTGGGGGGGGGTTAGTAGGGACAGCGGAATTAACCTTTGTAGACTCAGTTCCTTGGGGGGGTTAGTAGGGACAGTGGAATTAACCTTTGTGGACTCAGTTCCTTGGGGGGGGGGCGGGTTAGTAGGGACGGCGGAATTAACCTTTGTGGACTCAGTTCCTTGGGGGGGGGTTAGTAGGGACGGCGGAATTAACCTTTGTGGACTCAGTTCCTGGGGGGGGGCATTCCACTCTTCATCCTCAGGATATCAGTAGTTCAGCAAAGCAACAGTGGATACAGAAGCAAGAACAAGCAACAGCAGGGACCAACAGCAGCCTCTTTGAGGGTTTCTCAGGAGCGTTTTTCTGAAAGAGTTTCTTGAAGAAAAGTGAAGTGAAGCAATGCAAAGCCAAGCAATGTGAAGAAGTCAAGCAATGTGAAGCAATACAAATCGATCATTTTCTATTTGGGGACTATTATTTATACCATCTCAGAGGCTACGATAGGTTGTTTTCCAGCTGGCAAAGCCACACACGGACACAAGGCAGTCCCCAGCTGACAAAGATTACATGCCCTCTCACGAATCTGTTTCCAGCTGATAAAGATCAAGTGCCCTCTCACGAGGCTCTTATCAGCTGTGGGCAAACTAAAGGTAGTTTCACCTCTCACACATGAAATCAAAAACACATCACACATCCACACAACTTAACAAAACCTTCCACTACATCCTACATTTTCCATGTGTGAAGTTTGTCTTCTCCAAAAATCCTAGGAAGTAACATGGCATCCTTTTCTGATGAATGACAGATTGCCCAATGATATTCTCTATAATAAGTGGGCATCTTAAAAAGCAATGGTGCCAATTCTTTCAACTTAAATGGAAAAAATCACCTTAAAATAAATATAGTACATTACTTGGGATTATGTGTGCATAGATCTCTATAGAAAACTACGAAATTTATGCAACTGAAGACATAAAATCATTATCAACTCTCCTTGATAACCATAAGGGTGAGGTGCACACATTTCTTTCTATTTAAGAAATTGCAGCCAGGAACACAGTTCCCAAAGCCCTGACACCTTCAAGGTCAGCTTCCCCATTCAGCTAAGATTATAGATGCTCTGGATTGCCTCCAGCTATGACTGAGCATTGTCGAGACTCAAGATTGAGCATGGTGGAGAATGAAGCTTCTGCATGTCTTGCTCGCTTGGCTCTCCTCTACATTCTGTCTTTAATGGAGCTCCCTGTGGCTAATTGGTTCTCGCAAGGCTTTTCTAGAGTGTTTTTTCTCAGTCCCGCCTTCTTCCTCTCTCTCTGCTCAAAAGGCTGTCTGTACCTACTTTTGGCTTTTTTCCTCACCATTTTCTTTCTTTTTAAAAAAGTGTATGTTTATTATAATTTATTCACATTACACCCCGATTGCTATCCCCTCTCTCTTATAATCCCTTTCTCACCCTCCCTCCTAATTCTGTCTATTCCCCTCCCCTAGACCTCTGATAGCAGGGGTCGGGGTCAGGGGTCGGGAGTGTGGGGGTTGGGGTGTGTGGCAAGGTGCGGTGCCAACTACAAATGTCTGGCAACAGCCTATTAAGTCTCATCAGGATAGCCTGCATCCCCTTCTTCTGTGTTCCCAATAGGCCATTTTGTGAAGAGGCTATGACCAAATCATGGACCCCATAGTGCATGTCAGAAGTTCAGCAGCAGTTTCCCACCCCAATATCATGGAGAATTGGCAGTCCATTGGTTACATCTGGACACGGGTCTTTGTTCTCATCCGCTTTCTTCTTTTTATTTTGTTTCTCTGAATTACCATCACCACATATCGTCCTCGACCTTGCATTTAAAGTTGCCATTTGCTTCTTAAGTATTCAAAACATCATCTCTCATTTGAAGCCATATTAACTTTTATGAAATGGAAGACTGCAATTGTTCAACTTGATAGATGGTAAATGAAGGTATAGGGTTACTACATAGAAATTGTGCACATGCATGAATTTCTTCAAATGTGATCAAGGATTACCCCTGGAAAGCTGGAATTCACTATGAAAAATAATTAGCACATTAGAACCTTTTCTTCAATTACAAAAAATCTGCCTGAGAAGACTTATTTGGCTTTCAAAAGTAGTTTCATTTGGTGAGGCAGAGAGGAAAGTAATAAATGCCTCAAGGGGTAGTATCTATGGTATTGAAGCAAAGATTGCAACCCACCTCCAGAATGTGAGATCTAAGGCTCTATTTGTCTTTATCTGACTTTGGAGAACATCTGTGACCAGTGGATAATTGTGAAATCTTTTCTAAATTGAACTGAAATCCAATTTTCAGTTATTCTCTGCCAGTGTACCCAGACACAAAATAACTTCATGAAATAACTTTTGTTGGCACTGATAGCCAATATTTGCCATGAGAATTGAACTGGAGTATTATTCAAAAGTGTGTCATTCAAAGGCTCTTCCACTCCTTTCAATACATCAGGACCATAAGTGAGAATTTGAAATCCACGTGTAAGTGAAAGAGAAGAAAGTGTGTGTTATCTGGCTTGGGCTGCAAATGTTTGGGATTGTATTTATTTGCTCTTCTGCTACTATTTTTATCAGCTCACTGCAAGTGTTTTGGTAAATGCTGGAAGAAATGCCAACTTAAAGAGAGTAAGCTTCTGAACACCTATGATCTGCAATCCAGGAGTGGTGACAAATTGTAAAGAAAAGGTAAGCTCTTCTACTTACAGAAATGCCAGCCCAACCGTGACCTGTTGAAAGACTTCTCTGCAGCTCTAATGTATGCATGTCAGCGAAGTAGAATTTTAAAGCTGTGTCCTTGGATCATTGCAGTCCCTGCTGCTTAAAAGATATTAGCTACACTGTTTATCATGTATTTTGATTTACATGCAAGCATTTATCTTTTATGGAAAAATCATACTACTTTTTAGAAATAAGCTGACACCCACAGCTATTTACTTAATGTACGTTCTAAATAATGGAAAGCACAGTGCATGAGGCAGACTGTCTTCAGCCAATCAGGAGAATCTTTAACTTCACGTAAAAAAGACAAGACGTGAATTCAAAAAATTTAAACCACATAAGTGTGAAGATTCAGAAAAGACAGCATATAGAAAGAGGTCACTCTATTGTTGGGATAATGCCATATACAGCTTATGCCATAATGCTATTAATAAACATCACAAATAGAGTTTTCTGAAGAGATAGTCATTACTAAAGACTGCCATATGGGTATTGATATGAATCTTGGACTTGTGAGATAACTCAGAGATGTTTGCTGCTAAGCCTGACAGTCTGAATTTAAACCTTAGGACCCATATCGTGGAAGGATAAAACTGCTCTGGACAAGATGTCCTCTGACCTCCACACAAACCTGATGGCATGTGTGTTTCTTTATACTACACATACCTCTCTCTCTCTCTCTCTCTCTCTCTCTCTCTCTCTCTCTCTCTCTCTCTCTCTCTCACACACACACACACACACACACACACACACACACACACACACACACACGGGAGAGACATTAAATAAACGTAGCAAAATTTTAAATAAAAAGATAAATATTAATTTCTGTTCCATGATGCTTTTGGAATTAGTACTTAGGAACTATTTACACATATAAGAACACACATGCACTAAATTTTAAGTAAAATGCTTATATAAGAACTTATATGCATAATTAATATAAAACCAAAGTAACACTCGAAGAAATAAGTAATACTATCTTTTGACCAGTAGATCCAGGACTCTGTAAAATATCCTGCCTTCTTGGCTGTTCATTTTCAGTGAGCCATCTTTTGGGGTTGACTGATTGCCAAACTACAGTGCATTTCATGATGGACCCTGTTAGCTGTCCTACTTGTGTTGCAGTACGCCACAGAGCAAAGTTCCATAGTTATCTCAAACTTCCTTTAGAAGGGGCCTTGAGGTAGCTCCCGCACCGACACACAGCATACTAGAGCCAAGAGAATGTGGAAGAAACATTTTTTCAGGTCTATGAGCATGTCATATTAATATATAATAAGTTTATATGATATATACTTATTAATATATAATAAATCATAAGTCTCACTAGTAAAACAGTTTAGTTAAAGTTTGAATGTAGGAGGTAGCCTCTTCAGTCTCTATGACAACCCCTACCAGGGTGCTCAACTGGAGTCATCCATGTATCTTCCCATGAGCCCAGGCCACCCTCTAACTAGACAGGATTCCTAGTGGGAGAAGAGAAACCCCATTCCACCCACAAAAACTTAGACCCAAAATTTACCCTGCACACAAGATGTGAAGGAATAAAGATAGAGCAGAGATAGAGGAAATGTCCAAGGAATGCCGGGCCCAACCTGCGACTTACTCCATGGGAGAGAGCCAACCCCTGACTGACACTATGATGTGCCTGTAGATGGGAGGCTAGCACAGCTGCCCTCTGAGAGGGTCCGCCCTCTCAGATTGAAACAGATGCTGAGACTCCTAGCCAAACATCCACTGGGCAGAGCACAGGGGACCTTGTGAATAGTGGGGCAGGGGCAGGGCAAATAGAAGGATCCAGAGGGGACAAGAGCTCTACAAGACCAATCAAGCAAACTAAACTGAGTCCAGGGGTGCTAGCAGAGACTGAAGAAACTACCAAGGATCATGCATGGACTGGACTTAGGCCCCCTACACATATGTATCCAATGGCCATCTTGGTCTTCATGTGGATGCCCTAGTAAGGGGAGTGATGGGGGCCGTCTCTGACATGGACTCTGTTGCATGCTTGCCAGGCCGTTGTGGAAGAGGATGTGCTCAGTCATGATGTAACTTGAAGTGCTAGGGTAACTTAGTAGGGGAGCACTCCTTTTCTGGGGGGCGAGTAGGGGAGAAGGAGAGTGGGAAGAGAGAGGGATGGTGGGTCAGGGAGGAGAGGAGTAAGGAGGCTATGATTAGGATATAAAGTGAATAAATATTTTTTTTTTAATGTTTGAGAATAGAACAGTAAAATGGTTCCAGTGGACCTGACCAATGGCCTGGAGTAGAGGAGTAGGCACTTCCTGTTTATTGGAGAACATCATGAATCTTCTAGGCCTTCTTGGATTTTGTTTGGGGTTTGTATTTACTTATACAACACAGCATGGTTATTTTCATTTAAATAATGTTTATTTTTAAAAAAACATATTTTAAAACTTGTGTACACCGATCAGGGGAAACTGATTTGTGAGTACCTGTTTTATACAATCCAATAGAAACTGACAGGAATGAGGCCCAGGCTGAAGTTCCTAAGTTATTGAATGTCTGAGACTTCATGACATGTATGAGGCTCAAAGAATATGTAATAATGGCAGATAGCACAACCATTTAGTGAGATCTTGAAGATGCTCAGGGAGTGGGGCTGCTGTTACTTGTTCCCAAGGGAAATCACTTATTTTTTACACCCCACACTCCTTCTGAAAGCAACAAGAAATACAGCATTCTTTCTTAAAATAGTAAGCACAAACAAGACCAACTCATTCTTCATTGGAATCACAGTTCTTTACATTTAATTTTAAAATGTAGTGTGTGGGGGGCACAAAGGAGTGCAAAGAATGATTTGTACTGTGAGGCCAGTGATTCTTTATTCCCCTTGGGTTTCCAGACATCCAAGTCAGCTCAGCAGGTTTACATAGAAAGTTTTAACTTTATTTTCAGCCCATTATTCATTGCTAATTTAATCACACACTCTAAGCCAACTTTTCTGTACATCAAAAGTACATTATTTATGTATATAATATGTACGTTAAATCTAATATATACAGAAATTTGTTTTATTCATTCTTTGAGACTGGGTCTTGTTACACATAGCACAGGTTGGACTTGAACTAAAAATGAGTTCACTCGCCTACACACAGCTTGACACAACACTTTAATTGGGCAAAATGAATGAGAACTCATTTGATTTGAGGATACTTCCCCTTAAAATACAAATGATAACATTAGATATCACTGAAGAAAGAGGGGAATTTATTAAAATGTTCTAATAATGTCTTCTGAGAACTATAAAGAACCATCCTAGTCAATTCTAGTTTTCAACCTGATATGATTTTTTATGTGTGAAGAGGGGGAAGGATCAGGAAATACATCCAGGATGTTAATGAAAACAGAACCAGATACTCATTTATTCTATAGAACACCCTGGTTTATTTTGTAGCCCTTACAATACTGATATAGGCATGTTTCTCTATTTAATTGTTTTATGTCATTAATTAAGGAATGATACAAAAAGAAAACAAACAAACAAAAACAACAAAAGTAATGAAAGCTTCAGGAGGCAAGGTGCTAGCAATAAGAATAAACCTGGGGATAACAACATTCTGAGTGAGTGTTCCCTAGCCTGATGACCTGTGATCAGACCTCAGGACCCACATAAAGGAAGGACAAAACAGACACCCATGGGTTGTCCTCTGCCTTCTACATGTCTGCTGAAGGCTGTGTACACACACATACACACACACACACACACACACTAAAGTAAATAGAAAACAGTAAGGCTACTGTTTTCACACCTACTGTCTTTTTAATTTTTAATTAAAATTTACTTTTCATACTATAATTTTGATAACACTTATGGGCAGAGTGAGATAATCTGATAAGGCTCATACTGTGTCATTTTTAATTCAGACCACTTAATATTTTTTCCTTTTTATTCCTGATTCACAAAATAAGTGTACACATTTTTGTATATACATGTGCAAGCATAGCCTTCATACAATTTTGTATTTTTCCTGTTTCAGTCAGTACATAGTGCTGCTGTCCTCTTGGGACTACTGATTAAGCCATTGCCTTTCCGGCAATGCTATGGACACTTTTTCTTCTCACTCTCTGTGTACTTTAAGTTTATTGCTTTGAAGGGTTAATGAACCATTCAAATGTAAGAATATTTCACCAAAGTCATTTTAATTCCATACACTTAGTAATATTAAAATCTGATCACAATTTGTATTTTGGTAATGTCTTTCCTTTTTGAAGTTAGCAAAAACAAATATAAATACTGAACAATTATAAACAGATCTTTTAGTCTCAGAAGGAGACTGAAACTATTTATAGCTTATATAGTCAGCACCTTCAAATAGAAAGAACATAGTTTCTGATTCTTTTTTTTTTTTTTTTTTTTTTTGATAGTCACCACAGGGACAGTTAATAACAAGCTTTCCCAATAAGAAAGCAGGCTGTTCCTTCCTGAAGATGAATCACCTGGCAGCCTGACAACACCCACAATTATGCCAGAAAGTGTGTTTCGTTCTAGATAAGTGACCTTAATCTATAGAGAATTCTATATTTACAACTCAATAAGCATATGACAAAAGCAAAATCTCACTAACATAACCTTCATTAAAATGCTAGACTCTAAAGAATTAAAATAATAACCTATTGTGCTAATATAAAAAAATACAAGCAAAAGTCAATGAGAAGAATTAATATCGGAGTTGATTTTTTAATTTGGCAGAATGATGTTCGTTGGTTTGTAAAATTTTTGTTGTAATTTATAATTGTAATTTTTTTCCATTAGATATGGTGGTACAAACCTTAGTCACAATACTCAGTATAAAGAGGCATGTAGAATCTCTGTGGGCTTGAGACCAGCCTCTTCTCCATAGCACATTCCAAGCCATTCAGAGATACATAGAGAAACCTTGCTCAAAAAAAGTTCTATAACTTAGAAAGGATGGGCTGATGAACCCTCACTCTCAGCTGAGGAACTATTAACAGTTGATGGTTTCTGGAAGGCAAAACTTCATTTTTCCTTAAAGGGCCCCCAGTAGGTCCAACACAATCCCATATATTGCCCCACATTCATGATTCATGGGTACATGGGCAGCAAAAATTTAAATCATTGGATTATGTAACACCCAAATAATCAGAAGCAACAGAGAGAGAGAGAGAGAGAGAGAGAGAGAGAGAGAGAGAGAGAGAGAGAGAGAGGAGAGTGGGAATAAATCCAGTAAAGAGCTAAGGGAAGAAGAATGTGATCAAAATATATTGTGTGCATTCAAAAATCCTCAATTAATAAAAATATCATAAATTAAAATTTTAGCTTAGTCTGGTGACATATATCTGTAACTCCAGCATTGGTAAAGCAAGGCAAAAAGACTATGACTATGAATTCAAAGACAGCCAGAGCTACATTATGAGACTATCTGTAAAATCTGCAACAGCTACACACACACACACACACACACACACACACACACACACACACACACACCCCAGAGAAACAGAGACAAAGATATACACATAAATTGTCATGTAAAAATTCACTTAGTAAAAACCAATTTTTACATAGACAGGTAAATTCTGATAGAATAAATAAGTTAACTTTTCTGTACTGAAAGCAAATTGTGCAATTAAAGCTCAGGGCACTTCAACAAACATTGAAGAAGAGGATTAACCTGCAAAACATACATTACTTGAGGTTTGAGATGATTTCCAGAGAAGAAAAAGTAATCATAATTTTTAGTTATTGAACACATCCACGGGTCAAACCTGAGTGTAGGCATTTTGAAAATACCACCTATATTTTAGAATGAAGAACGTGGCATTTTTAATCTATAATTTTGCTCAAGAAAAATTGAATCTCCAAATTATCAGTATGCCCCAAATCACAGAGCAAAGCGCTCCAGCTAGACACTGATTAAAAGCTGTTCCATAGAAAATGTCTACTCTTTATATTAGGCAATAATGAAGTGGCAGTTACTTGAAATATATAGAAGTATTTATATGCATTATGCATAAGTGACAATGATCAATTATTTCTGCAGCAACAGCTGTGACAATCATAAGGACTAGGCAACATCAGATTAGAGACAATTAGGCCACTCTGCACATCACTCAACATACTCAGCCTTTCTTTTCTCTCATTTCAGGCAATGAGGGGATCTTCTGACATGAGGCTGGGTTTTTAACTATTATTACCCACCTGAAGTCATCATTCGTGATTATTGCATAATAATCATCTCTACTTGACACCAATCCTGCATTCTCAGGGAAGAAATTATGGTTTCAAGTGAAGAGAATAGAAGAGGAGCAGATGTGCTACTAAAAGAAAGGCACCCTATTATGCTGAAAATGTCCTCCAAAAGGAAGAACAACAGAAAAGACATTAAAACGCGTTATCATTTTTCAAATAGAGTCTCTCTTAGCTGTAGAAAACACTGGCAAAGAAACTGTGCTGTTCCCATGTGCCACTTATAGAACTCCAAGCTTGGTAATAGTGTACAAGAGAAACTCAAACTGTAGAAAAAAATAATTGGTATTTATAGCAAATCTTTTTTTTTTTTATTAATTTATTCTTGTTACAGCTCAATGTTTATCCCATCCCTTGTATCCTCCCATTCCTCCCCTCCCCCATTTTCCCATTATTCCCCTCCCCTATGACTGTTCCTGAGGGGGATTACGTCCCCCTGTATATTCTCATAGGGTATCAAGTCTCTTCTTGGCTACTTGCAAATCTTTTGTTGTAGCATTTACAACAGCTTTACCGTCATTTGTTCTCATCTTTACTTCCTGACTCTCCTTGAATCTGTGGATTCTGACTCCCTCTGTCCCAAGAATCCTATCATGTTGTACTATATACTTTTTTAGATAGGGGCATTCATATAATGTCACTGTTTGTAAAACTCCAGTGACAGAACCAATGTCATGTAGGGTTTCTGAAATGGGTTCATTTCTCCCTGCGTATTAAAAAAAAAAAATCCTAAAACCCAGGAAGGCAATGTTACTGGAAATTCTGAGGAGTCCAAGTAGAACCATCATAATATACTGGGGAAATCAGCATCTCCTCTTGAGGCTCTTAGCCTTCTTAAAATAAGAGTTTAAAAACAGGTAAAAACAAGCACTTTGAGACACTTTATTGGGGGTTTACAAAGAGAATCCTAAAACAGGCAAGCTCTAAGGCTAGCAGCTGCCCTGAGATGAATGGAAGAGACTACACGGCATCCGTGGAGGTGTTGAAGCCTTAAAAAAAGATCAAGAAAGCTCAACATATTAGGGTATTTAAAAGTCTACTCAGGCTCTGGCCACACTCCAAAAGTAAAAGATATAAAAATAGCACTGATTACTCTTCCAGAGGTCATGAGTTCAATTCCCAGCAACCGCATGGTGGCTCACAACCATCTATAATGTGATCTGATGCCCTCCTCTGGCCTGCAGATGTACATGCAGGCAGAGCACAGTGTACGAAATAAATAAATAAATAAATAAATAAATAAATAAATCTTAAAAAAAGAAAAAACCAAAATATATATTGTGCCTGAGAGAAGCTTCTTATAAATATAGAACACAGGTCAAACTAAAAATGAGCTAAACAGAATCTGCAAAGTATAGACTAAAGGTTAAAAGTAAATAAATAAGAAAACATCACACACGAGTGCCAAAGTCACTTCTTATTACAGTGTCAGATGAAGTAAAGAAGATGAGCACAGTGACACCAGGCAAGCCCATCACTCAGTGCTAAATTGTACAGGGATCTCCAGTCCCATACCAAACTCTTCTAGATGCCCTGTTGCTTTTTCTAGTCCCCAGGGTCCCAGTAATATACAGAATGTTTGCTTCTTTATGAGATGTTCCTTTCTTTCCCTCTGACATTCCTGGGTTTGGAATGCCTGCTGAGTCATGCTCCAATAGAAACGTCTCTCCCGACTCCTTTCTGTTTCCCACTGTGCACTTCTCTCCGACTCCCTCAGTGAGTTAATTTTGAGAAACTTCGATGAATTCAAAGTCTCCTTACTAACACAATGACATCTTCAGAACCCCTGTGTGGACTTATATCCACCTATTCCACTTGCATTCAGGGGAAAGGAATGCAGTGCTGACATTATAAGACAGGAATTGTAAAGGCTATTCTTACGCTTTGTACATAAGTTATCACCCATAGACTCATGCCTGTGCTTAAACATTTGTAGCTTATGGTTCAGTTTTGAAGAATAGTGGAAACTTTAAGAAGTTAGGCTGAGCTCAAAATACTCTGTCACTGTGAGCCAGTTGGATTTGCTTCCCAGTCTACCAAGATACAAACAAGCAGTGGTGGGTTCTATCATCATAGTTGCAGCTTTTCCGGTCACCATGCCATCTTCACCATGATGGACTGCACAGGTCAGAACTGAGACAAAATAAATTCATCTTCCCTTAGCTCGCTTCTTATCAGATATGTGATCAAAGGGACTGATGTTTACCACTTGAACCAGCCCACAACATCTCTCACATAGAGGACATTCAAATATTTGTTCAGTGATTAAAGATTTACACCAAATATCATCAGTATTTATATAAAGGTTTATCAGCAATATTATTTGAAATATTTACCATGATGATGTAAGCATTTTAATGTGCACTGGCATTTGCCTTGCTCACTGGATCAGAGCTCACTGTGGCTTTTGTTCTCTTCGCCTCTCTTCTTCTGGTCCTTGCAACTCACAATAGCTAACATGGCTGTGGCTCTGCATCGTTGTGTGTCTACAGCTCTGCCACAGGCCGTCAATTCCTACAGTACTTCAAGAGGCTGCTGTGGCCTTCATGGCCTCTTTTACATCCCTGACCTATGATAGGAAAAACCTCAGAAGTAGCCTAAAATAAAGAAAGCATTCTAATATCTTTAAACAGTGAACTGTAGTTGTAAATTCTTATATACTACTTATTTTTGACACTAGTGGAAAAGTATTTTTCACCAAAGACACAGACACATGAATGGAAGGGAAGTCAAATATTTCCATGAGATTTCTAGGCACAAGCTATCTTGGCTTATTCAAATCTTCAAAGTAGGATTTGTTTCAACTACAAACATAAAACCTATTGTTCTCATAAGAGATTTATACTGATTTTAGAGTGGCAAACACTATGTAGGAAAGTTTAATAATGGTTTTCTGTAACCAACATATTCAGTAATTACATAAATAGTATATTTGTGAAGGACATATATCCCTTACTAAGACAGAAAAGAAGAGAAGCATTTTATGAGCTGTATTATGCTCATCTGTGGAAATATGAGCACAGGTTAAAGGTCATTTTCCCTCTGTCACCTCTTTCTCACTATTTGGAATACAGAGCAGAATCTCATGTGGCCATCTGGTACAGTGATGCTGACAAATAGATACAGACAAGGCCTGAAATGGAACATGATTCTTGCCAACTCTAATAAACAGTTCAAAGGTAAATGAATGATATGGGCTACTAGATTGGCATTATGTGTGTGTGTGTGTGTGTGTGTGTGTGTGTGTGTGTGTGTGTGTGTGTATGTGTGTATGTATGTATATATATATATATATATATATATATATATATATATATATATATGCATTAATGTGATTAAAGGTGACTGAAATTTCTTAAAGTGGAAACTTCCACATAAGCTAAATTGTTATTTTTAACTATAAACTAAAATTCAGGGAAAAAGATCATTGAAGAAATCCTCCAAGTACTTTCTACATGAAGATCAATGACAGACACATGGGGTGAGGGTGGTTAAGCACATTAAGGAAAGGATGAAGCAGGTTAGATATTTTCAATTTGGATTACGGTACAATTTTTATAAAGATTTCTTTTTATTCATCTGTATGTATGTTTGCCATGTGTTTTGATGACTGCAGAGGTGAGCACAGAACACTGGATTCCTGGAGCTACATCTATACACTGTGAACCATTCAACATGGGCCTGCATATCAAACTCAGGTTCTCTCGAAGAGCAGCTAAGACTCTTGGCTGATGAATTTTTATCAACTTGACAGAAACTAAGGACATCTGGGAAGAGGACTATGAACTGAGAAAGTGCCTCCCTTGGATTAATGCATTTTTAACATTGTTAATTGCTGAAGTTAGACTTGGCCTCCCTGAGCAGGTGGACCTGGTCTGTGTACAAAATGTGAGGGGAATGTACGCATTCCAGCCGGACAGCCAGCAGTGCTTCTCTGTGTCTTTCAGTTCCAGACTCCAGGATCCTTCCATGAGTTTCTTCCCTGACTTCCTTTGGTGGTGGACAATGATGGAGCCCTTTCCCTCCTCAATTGCTTTGGCCAGTATTTTATCATAGCATTAAAGCAGCAAGTTAGTACACACTCTTTTTTTTTTTTTTTTTTTTTTTTTTTTGAATTTTCGAGACAGGGTTTCTCTGTGTAGCCTTGGTTATCCTGGACTCACTCTGTAGACCAGGCTGGCCTTGAACTCACAGTGATCTGCCTGCCTCTGTCTCCAGAGTGTAGTACACACTCTTAATTGCTGAAGCATCTCTCCAGCTCCTGATTACCATATGTTTCTTAATTCAACGTTTCAGAGATATTGATTTAAAGTAATATTTACATGTTGTGCTGAATTTCTTCACAGAGAAAAGTATAATGGAAGGAAGGAAGGAAGGAAGAAAGGAAAATAAACCAAAATTCTCTTAAATACAAATACAAATGTATTTAACATTAATTACATGTCATTATAATAACCTGACAGGGAAAATGAATATTCTTGGAATTCTTTGAATGTGTTCTATGTTAGAGGTGAAAACACACAGAGACCGAAGAAGGACAGAGTATTAGGGTAAGACTCAGAGAACACATTGTTATAACAAAGGAGACTTAATGGAATCATGTATTCAACTCTCAGAAGATAGTTTCCAAGGTTATCACAAATATTGACTCCTCTTCCTCCCTTTCTTGACCAGTTTAACTTCATTTTCCCCTGTGTCTATCTTCCTATGATTTACTTTACTTTTAAAGGGATTTCACCACAGAGTTACTTGAGTTAAACCCTAGCTGTAATGCAAGTTATAGAGTTATCGATCAGTATAAAAGTACTGGTCATTTCAACATAGGATGTACAATAATTGTATCCAGGCAGTTAGTCCTAAAACACAGAAAGAACTCAGATCTCACTCATATATAAGCAAACATAAGGCAAAAAGAGAATTCTCACATTTTCTTTGGATGTGAACGTTAACAAATCTCCAAACTTACTTTAACATAGACAGAATTTCAGTGTTGGCAATAATTTTTTTTTATTTTAATGACTTTCAAAATTAATTGCTGTATTTCTCTGACACATATTACTGTCAAACTTCAATTGTTCTACCAAAGGCATTAAATGAGAAGGTTGGTGTTTGGTGATAGCAGTAATATTTTTTTGTACAATGCAATGTGTTATATGAGGGAGTCACAAAATGACAAGTTTATGAAAGAATACTGGGATTAATGGATTCTGATCCAAGCTATGGAAGTGCATATGCAAAAAATTAAGCATATGAAATTAATAAATTTTAAGTTAAAAAAAAACTCTCTTGCTTTTTTTGGGAACAAGATCAAGACATAAAGACTAAAGGTAGAAAAAAAGAAGAGTTTACTCTAAAAATATTGATTTGAGACAGTGATAACATGTCAAAGAAAAGGGAAACATTAGGGTGATTTTTAACAGCATCTTCCTAATGGATTTTTAGACCATCTTAGGTAATAGCACAAAATGCATAGCATAAGCCACAATAAGTGAGCAAAAAGATAGATGGAAAGAATCTCTTAGGTAATTTTTAATTTTTGTTAGTTTGAAAAATGGATTGCATATCTTCAAAGGTTCTAGGTTGTGAACACACATTTCTTCAGTGCTCTGTGCCAAAACTGAAACATGAAAAAATTAGGGGCCCCTGAAGCACTGTGCCCCAACAATAGTCACTATCAAGTTAGATATCCATGGCTGTCTTACTGTACAAGGTAATATGCTATCCTTACAACCTACGTGGTAGAGAGAAATTCCTAGTCTAAGAATTTTGGATTTAGTGCATAAGGCGCTTAAAAATTTGCTCCCCAAATTTGTTCTGAAGCCTTAAACTCCCCTTTCTACCTGTAACAACGCTACAGACAGTAATAACAAACAACTCAGGTGTAAGTGGCCTGGCCTCTCTTTCCTGACTGGTGTCATGTGTATTTTCTGGGCTCTGAGTCCTTAGTACATGAACATAGGATCATCAGCACATCAGCCACAACTATAACCAGAAACCCAGGCATGCACTGAACCTTTCAACTGTGTGCTGGTGAAAAATGATGCGAATCATCCCCGGGTTAGTGTGTCCATTTTGTATACGTTAGCCATCACTTACTAGCCTTCTCAGTTATTGAATTGATGCTGACAAGATGACAGTAACTTATATTCAAACACCCCTCATATTACTTGATAACGGCTCTCAAATAGAAGATTAAAGATGAGGACAATTTGGAGATGCCAAGAAAATCATTAAAGTGTGTGTGCTCAGAGAGAAATGTTTGCAAAAGAAAACGGCATGCTGAGCTTGCTAAGCTCTGTATGTGGCAATGCAACTTCTGTGGATCTAAGAGAAAGGAAAAAGAGACACTTGCCACTTTTGCTTATATTTAAAGCTATTAAAGTTGGGTCACAGTGAGTTATTGCTTCTTGGTTGAAATAGGGAAATCATTAAATTACAGGGTTCAGTACTTTGTGCAGTTTGAGGCTTGCATGGGGGTATGTGTCTAGGCCTATATAGCCTATAGAAAAAAACTGACTGCCATACTGAACTGGTAATATAATGAAAGAAAAAATTGTAGTGATTTGAGGAGACACAGCTGTGAAAATAACAGTATGATGGTGGTATTGGTCTAATATTATCATATAATTCTGGAAATATTTTTTCTCAGCAATATTGTCTAAGAATTGTTGTAATACAAAAATTAAATGATTTGAGAAAAACAGTAGGAGTATTGATGCTGGCTGCAGTACCTCAAGCTAGCAGGTATGTGTTTAAAAAAAAGAATGAGTTGAGTGTCATGAGCCTAAGGCTAGCTCAGGTTCTATCTTTTGAGCTGGCATATAGCTCAGTTTGTAATATGCTTACCTAGCATGCAGGAAACCGAAGGACTGATGGGCAGCACTTCATAAAATCCAGTGCATGCGTGTTTCCAGCACTCAGGAAATGGAGGCAGGAAGATCAGAGGATCAAAACTATACCAACATGTCCGTTCAAGGCTAGCCTAGGTTACTGAGACTCCATCTAAAAATAGTATGGTCATGCTGATAAAGAATAGCAGATTGTCCTTAAAATAATGTAAAATTTTGGGTTTTAAGGCCAAACTGCTAAAATATTACATGCATATCATTCTTTGTGTATGTAACACATAAGATATAATTTAATTGAATTGTTAGCTAAAAGGGCGGTTTGGCTGTTGTATATGTCTGTGACCTCCCTTCTAGATTCACGCCCTATAGAACACTGGTATCACTTTTCCGAACGAGTAGTTTTTGTTTCTTTATTACACATACACATATGTACACATGTCAGTGCTCTGGTACAACCTTCACTGATAAAATGATAAAGAATATTTGTTTGCTTGCTTGTTTGCATTATCAAATTATCACACATTTTGTGCCTTAAAATAACAAAAAATATCATCAGACATTTCTTGAGTTTCCAACATCATGTTTCCAAAGTGATGTTCCCACGGGGCACAGAAAACTTCTTTCTCCTCTGTCTGACTTTAGACATCACCCACATTCCTTGGCCTGCAGACCAAATTCCTCTGCTAAATCTTTACACAGATATTTCTTTGGTCCTCCACTTTCTTTGTCTTAAGGTCTGCTAATTAGCAGACTTAATCTGCTATCATAATCCTTTGTTGTCCAGGCCCGCCTGGGTTCAACTAACACTCGGGAGGAGAATTTTCCTGTATAGGGACAGAACACAAGACACGAAGAAGGGGGCAAGTCTGCATTCTGATCAAACCCCGTTTATTAAGAAATTTCACAGAGTTTTTGTAAGGCAGAGGGCAGGGAAGCATATTGCTATGGCAACCCAGCTGTAGGCTATCTCAAGATGCGAGGAATTCCAAGCAGGTCACAACATCCTGCCACACCGAATATTTTCCTCTCTTTATCTAATCTAACTGTTAAACTACAACAGGGTGGCTCAGTCTAAATCCTACCTTTAGTCTAACTGCTGAACCACGACAGGGTCAGCTGGTGTCTGGTAAATGGCAGACTGCTGGAGAAATAGGAATCTAGGCTCCGACAAGATGGCTGAACATTGGCTATATAGCCCGTCCCCAACACTTTGTCATATAAGGTAACACACTCTCTTTGTCGGCATCAGAATAGGAACATAGTGTCTAAGATGACATGGTTCTGCCTACTGCGGTAGCCAAGTCTGAAAACATCTCTGCATGGTCACAGGGGAGACAGAAAGTTACTAAACTTAAAAGCAAGCAAGCAAGCAAACAAACAAAACAGTTCTTCAAGAATAGAGGAACTTGGAAATGAATTAAGATGAAGACTTGTTTGTTTATGTCTTTATCTATGAAGACTTTATTATAGCCATTTTAAAATAGGAATTATTAAGACCATAGGTGATCTCTCTCTCTCTCTCTCTCTCTCTCTCTCTCTCTCTCTCTCTCTCTCTCTCTCTCTCTCTCTCTCTCTCCCTTTCTCTGTCTGCCTTACTACCATTTCTATCATCTTCAGGGTAACAAAGAATATATCTGCTTGCACTCTTCACAGTTACATCTTGTATAACAGACATAGTCAGTATTATGTGACAAAGCCTTTATCATTGCTATGTTTTGGCTTTTATTTCTGTAAGCCATTTTTATTTCATACTTTTTTCTTGAATTATTTGATGGAGAGCATATGAGAATCTTCTTTAGATACATATTCCATAGCTTGCTTTGTTTAAAAAAAAAAAAAAAAAAAGTTAGTGAAAGCCAAGCTGATAGACTCCAAACTTCCCTACAGAGTTCTAAAATGTCATCTGCAGGTGGGCCTGGGTTTTCAATAAAATTCCAAGAAGTGGTAGGAGAACTTCTGCAGTAAACAAGGGGAAGATGTTCTGAAGCCTGTGGCCTGGCACACACAGTGCTAAAGGTTCATCTGAATACTCAGTGATCTGCCTTTCTGAAGGAGAACAGTGCTCAAGGATAGACCAGATTGCTTATTTCCCTTGGTTGAATTTTTTTTTTTCCATTCTGATAGTGCCATTTGGATCACTTTCCAGTTTGAAGATAAATCCACTGGCTTCTTTTTACCTACATAACCAAGGACCCCTGTCATCACACTTTAGGCCCTCCTCAACCTGGTCCTGCCCTGTCATGACAGCTTCGCTTCTACCATATACACGTTGTAGAAGGCATATGTTATATTATAAGTGGCTTCAGCCTCTCAAAATATTCCATGAATCAACAATTTCCTAAAGGTGTGTGTTCCATAGACGGCTGTTCTGACATTTGCCTGCATATTGACGGCTGTTACCATAAAAGAAGGTATCTGATAGATAGACTATAACTAACTAATGGCTGGTGTCTTGTGTTCAATAATGGTTTCTTAGTCTATAATTAAATGTCTACTGAAAATGCGGAACACACCGTCTCTCTTCTGTGCTGAGGGAACTTAGACACACCTATGCTTTAGATTCTAGGCATTGAATTGTTTATACTGCTGGCTGTGTGCCTTAATCACCTAAAAGCCCTTTACCTCTGCTTCCTTACACGAGGGTTATAAAGGAAAATGTGTATGCAGGGAAAAGAGCAAAAGCTGTCTTGTAGATCGTTACATAATAGCATCAGCAGAGCCAAGCAGCAGAAGGGAAATCACTGAGACTAGCTGAAGTTGGTGTCAGTTTACATGGTGAGGTAAGGGTTAGGACCTCCTGTGCTTGACAGGACCCAGGGATTTACTTTAAAAAGGGCAAATGACACATTTGTGTCGTTTGCCTCTTGTGAGGGGCCATCAGACTCTAGAAACTCTCAATCTAAAAACAGAAATAGAGATTAATCTGCCCAATGTATAGAATTTTCTAGTGCTCTCCAATATATTCATACAGCACAATATATGACCTTGAACTTGAACTCATGGGTTCTCTTTGCTTTATTCACATGAGTTACAGAACAAAACAATGCTTTACGTATTTGACATTATCCTTTCTTGTGTAAACACATAAACAAGAAGACATGACTACCAACCCGTATCACTGCCCCATTTATACTCCTAGTATACTTCAGTTCCCTCTCAGCAATGCTCAGCCTCCAGTGTCTGAGGGTTCTTTTAATTACAACAGATCCCTGGTAGGGACAGATGGGGTTACTATACCACAAAACAGCAGAACACTGGCCTGGTTAACATAGGACCTATGGGAAATGACATTCAGGACATCTCAGTCTGGCTTGGCAGTGTATGACCTGTGAGACATGACAGGGTTATAGTCTCTCACACCCAGACAGCCAGGAAGCCAGGTATATTTTTGTCAGCCCTGTCTGATTAGGGCCTGGTTTCTTGCCTGTGTGACATGATATTACATGTGGGAGCATCCCCTGCCAGCTCACAGACATTTATAGCTTCTTTTTCTACCACTTATGACAGATTGGCTTCACTAGTTGCACTAGAATAATTTGTGAAAGATAAGCAATGATAGTAAGAAATTACCACCCATCGAGTAAAATAATGACTCCATATTGATCAAATAATTGAAGAAAATAAATAAACAGTAAAAAGGATGGTTTTTTTAAAGGCAAAATTCAAAATTTATGGATTTAGGTTGAATGCCATTTTTCCTAGCAAACTGTCAACTATAGATATTAGACTAAAACATACTTTCAAAGAAGTGACTTAAATGCCTCCTTATCTCAAAGATAAAAATTGTTATTATAAAATAAAGAAAGCCAAAGGATATTAACTTTACTAGGCATAGAAACTCATGATCTTGAGGCAAAAAAAAAAAAAAAAAAATGAGTTATTAGGCAATGGTAAGATCGTTCAGTGATTAACTATGTTCATCACTCTTCTAGAGTACCTGAGTTTTGTTTCTGGCAGCCCATCAGGTGGTTACCATCTGCTTGTTTTAAAATTGTCTGTAAGTCTATCTTTAGGTCTCTTCATGTGTGTGCATGCACAGTCATGTGTATATACACTCAGAAAAAAATATGCATACACTAAGATCTTCTGGAGTTATCTCCATCCCTGATCTCAAGCTGTACTATAGAGCAATAGTAATACAAACTGCATGGTACCATCATAGAAACAGACTGGTGGATCACTGGAATTGAATCAAAGACCTAGAAATAAACCCACATACCTACAGACACTTGATCTTTCACAAAGAAAACAAAACCATACAATGGAAAAAAGACAGGATCTTTAACAAATGGTGCTATTCTAACTGGATGTCTAGATGTAGAAAAATGTAAATTGATCCGATTCTGTCATCTTGCACAAAACTCAACTCAAAGTGGATTAAAGGCTTTAACACAAAACCAGACACACTGCACATCTTAGAGGTCCTGTGGATCTGTGTCTTGCTTCAACAGTGTTTGCACAGAACAGACCCAGGGAATTCCTCTTTGTTAGCTTCCAGCCATCTTACAGTCACTCCAGTCAAAGCCTCTAGGACAATCTCCTCAGTCCACTCATCTCCTAGGGCCAGCAAACATCCATCTCTTTGCAGTTAGCGCCATACTGCTGATCAGCCATCACCTGCCAGAGTCATTAGAATTATTCTACCAAAGTGGAAGCTCCCATTAACCACCTGGCCAACTTGTACCTGTTTATCTCCTATACCTACCTCTCTTTGTGCTACTATTTTGTTGGGGATAAGGTAGCTCATGAGGGTATAGACCACTTTTTTTTCCCAAAAATTGGCTGAGGAGAAGCTTGAGAGCATCAAGCATCTCCTCAATTTGCAGAATGATCACTAGAGATCGGGTGGCAGGGTGTGGAACACTTTTCCTGGATATGAAGCTCTGTGATTTCTTGGAAAGTCACTTCCTAGAAGGAGGTAAAGATCATCAAGAAGATGGGCACCCACCTGACCAACATCTCTAATCTGGCTGGGCTGCAGGCAGTGCAAAATAATGTGTCACAACTATCTCTGGGTGAGTTTCTTTTTGAGCAGCATATTCTCAAGTATGACTAGGAGGCCTACTCAATTTCCAAGGGGCTCAGTTCTCTGCTCTATACCAGGTAGACTTAGGACCTCCACCTGAAAGAACTTCTCTAGGCATTAGGCAACTTTGTAACTGCCCTAGAGCCCTCCCAAGTCTCAGAAGAGTTAAAAATAAAGATTTTTGAAACAGAAAATCAAAACAAACAAACAAACAAAAACCACAAAACAGAAATAAACAAACAAAAACAAAAATCCAGACCTCTTAAATATGTTAGAAGAAAACATGAGGCATTCATTGGCACAGAAGAGCACACCAACCAACCAGGCTCTGAGATCAACAATTAATAAATGGAAACTCGTGAAACTGAAAAGCTTTGAAAAGCTCCTATAAGGCAAAGGACACTGTCAATAGAACAAAATGATAGCCCACACATTGGAAAAAGATCTTCATCAACCCTACATCTGACAGAGGGCTAATATCCAACATACATAAACAACTCAAAAATGTAAGCACCAACAAACCTGATAACCCAATTAAAAAATGGGGTACAGAGCTAAACAGAGAATTTTCTTTTTATATTAAATATTTTCTAAATATACATTTATATATTATATGTATATAAAATAAACTACATACAGCAAGAAGAACCATTAAACAATCAGGAATTATATTAATGTTGAGAGAAAGAGCATGAAAGAAAGAGTTGGAACCAGAGAAGTACTTCAGCACTGGAGCAGAGCCTTCTGAGCTAACACCTCCCTAACAAACCAACTGGTGCCACAAATGGCCTATCTAAGGTATACTAGGTTCTTTGAAAAAAAAAAAAAAAAAACAGACTTAAAGAGATAAGGAATTTTATGAGGTTCACTAGAGATAGCATTACTTAGCAACTGACCCGCCCCCATCAGGGAGAATAAAAGGAGTTAAGCCATGGGTTGTCTCAGCACCCTTTTCTGCTTGAGGGATATTGGGAGGATAAAAGGTCCCCAGATCAATGCCCCTGGGTTGCTTCCCTATACATTAGTCTTGGTGTCCATGATCCAGCTCTAGAGCTGAAACATTAAAGATATGTCTTGTATTTACAGCAGTTTTGAGTCTTTCTGGTTCTTTTTGGGATCAATCTGGGCGCAACAATGTTACATTCATAGTGTTTTGGCTATTTGTTTTTGGTAGCCTTGAAGAAAACATCTTTCCTATCTTGGTGCATCCAAAATTCCGAAGGTAAATCAATATCTATCATATCTTGTCATTATCTACTTAAAACATCTATCTAGACTTAAAAACATCTTAATCCCTAAGTAACTAATCTTAATTGTAAAACTAAACTATCTGGTCTTCAACCTCATCAGAGACTAGAGAAGGAATACAATTATTTACCTGAGTATACAGGGGGTGCAGGTTAGCAACTTCCTAAATGGCAAGATGACAGAGACAGTATGCTGCCTAAACAGTCACGCAAAACTCTGTATAAAGTTGGAGCATCATCTTCAATCTTCTGGTCCAATATATCTGACAGACATATTTGTGAGGCAGGAACTATTGAGGGTTTGCTTACCCTGTATTGGAAGAGTTTGGCCATCAACTCTGCTTGCATCCAATCTTGCCCATTTTTAGGTTGAATTCCTTTGTGGCAGAAACAAAGACATTTTGCCTATTGGCTGGTTTCTTTTTGGTTTTTACGCTGATGAGACCTGATAGACTGTGATCAGACAGTGTGGGATGAGCCCTCCCCATCAGAGGTCTAGGGAAAGGGAATAGGGCAGAAGAGGGAGAGATGATGGAGACTGGAAGATAAGCGCGAGGGGTAAAACAGATACCTAGAAAGAAAAAGGAAAGAAAAATTTATTTATTTATAATTTATTCACTTCATAGCAGACTGTAGACCCCTTCCTCATGTCCTCATGGTTCCACCCTCTCTTCCTCTACCTCCCTCCCCTAGTCCTCAGAAAGGAGGAGCCCTCCTCCTCTACCATCTGACCAGCCTATCAAGTCTGCTCTGGACTTCCAGCATCTTCTTTCTTTGTGGCATGGCAAGGCTTCCCCATCAGGGAAAGTGTCTCTGTCATTTTCTCATTTTGGAAGCTGTTACTTCGCACTTTGTGTTTACTCAGGTAATTAATTTTATTTCTTCTCGACTCTCTGATGGGGTGGAAGACCAAATAGTTTAGTTTTACAATTAAGCTTAGTTTTTAACCATTAAGTTGTTTTTAGGCTGATAAAGATTAGATTTGATAGATATTGATTTATCTTCAGAATTGTAAACATACCAAGATAGGAATGGATGCCAAATACAAGTAGACAAAACATTAGAATGTAACCATTTATATAATTCTGTATTGTTTCATGGTCCTTCTTGCTATATGTAGTTTATTATACATATGTATAATAACATAAATGTATATGTAAAAGTAAATACTTTTTAAAAATTTAAAAATATAAAGTAGCCAGTTATGTGCCAAAAAAGCAAAAAGAAAAAGTATGCATATACATGAATAAAAGTAATTATTTAAAATGATGTGCTGAAAGACATAGAATAATATCTTCAATATCATTATGAAGATGCAAAATCATTGGGAAAACATCCTACTAAATAATGCTACAATTAGTCCACAAATGCACTTCAGTCGTCTTACTGCTGTTAAGATTATGAAAGACAAAGAGCCAAAGAAGAAGGTAAAAAACATGAAAACAAAAAACAAAAACATAGCCATAAAAAGCATCTTCTGCCCTTTCATGAGTCCTCTTTTCGCTTTAAGAATATTTGTTGCTCAGTTGGGAAATTGATCTATAGGTCATGTGATTATATTAATAAAGGTATATTTACATTTTTTTTCATTTTTGAACTATAGTTTCATAGAATGTTAGTATTTGAAGAATTTGAGCATATGGTAAACGATTTCTTCAGAGTGTGTTTTAAGTTCCTTTGACCATCAAGTGATTTTAAAATGGTGTTAAGAGATTAAAACCGGTAAAAAAAAAACAAAAACAAAAACAAAAACAAAAAAACCAATATAAAAGGTGTGAGGGGGCAGGAATTTGCTCATGGAACACTGTAGGCTTCAACATTGAAAAACACTGGACAAAGCTACATTTGAAAGAAAAATTTTCTAAAGAGACAATAACTACTTCAGATAATTGAATCTTTGTGGGTACCCTTCCAGCGACCTAGAGAAGTGCCTTCCCAGATTCATTTAGTAAAGTACACAGAGGCTGCTATAGCTCTGGATAAAGTAGCAAGTTTTCCAGGAGGACAGAATGTGAAGCCTTGAAGGGCATCACCGCAGTAGATATCAGACCTGGGTGGTGGACACAAAATCCCTTTGGACCCCAGATGGCAGCATCTTGATTTCCAAATGCTGCACTTAGGACTCCAGAGTTTGGTGTTTTCCCTCATGTTTTTGTCTTTCTGTGATCTTATCTTTCCTTCTTATTCTTTGCTCTTCTCTCTTGGAGCGTTGTGTATCTGTTTGTTGTATATACATATGTTTATAACTGGATTAGTTAGGATTTCTATTTCTGTTTTGGTCATGGTAGAAATAGAAACCCTAACTAAAACAGATGACATACTTCCAACATACAGTGGTAAAAACATATATCACCATTCCAAAATGGAGGAAAGGGAGCAGCAAAACAAGAGGGAAAACCAGAAGCATGGCCGACTCTCAATTCCTCAGCTCTATGTTGTTTGCCAAACCACTACTTAGAACCCCAACTCTACATTCAGCTTTATTGACTGCAAGATACCTCTCTCTCTCTCTCTCTCTCTCTCTCTCTCTTGTTCTCTCTCCCGCTCTTTTGATACCCAGTGTACAGTTCTCCTTGGCAACTATCCCACAACTCTGGCATCTCCGACATCCTGGGTTCTCAAACACAATCCAGGCCTTATTATCACAGCTTCAACAGCTTTACCCTCTGAGCCTCCATATAGAAACACCCCTGCCACACATCTGGCCTCACTGGCTTTCCTTAGCCAGAAAGGAAATTTCCATGACCCCTTTCTGGTAATCTTGACTTTAATGCCAGCACCTTCTGGTGAAAGCTTTTAAGTTCTGCAGCTAGATGGGACTGAAACTTGGCACCTTGTTTAATTAGGTTTATAACAATTTTCTGTTGTCTATGATACTTTTACTGCCTAAGTTTTTGTTTTATTCATTTCCACAAGTTGGAAGCCTGGCTGGGTGGGGTCTTTCAATGAAGTCACCACTGCTTTTACTCCATTTAGTATCAGGGTTTTTAATGGTGTTTTTATCTCCTTGAGCATTGGATTTGACTCCAACATTATATTTTCTGGCATTACCTTTCTCCTCAAACTGTACATTTAGTATTTTCCTCAATTAGCTTGTTCTTTTTTTATTATAGATTTGCAAAATCATGCAACATAGTTAATGCAAGGCTATTTTCAAATCTTTTCCACTATTGCCATTAACTCAAAATTTTTTAATTTAGCCTCAGGCTAATTTTCAGATAAGGGCAAAACACAGCCATAATATTTGCCAAAATATCACAAGAATGGTCACTTACTAATAATATTCTTTTCTTCTGAAACTTCTTGAGGGAGTTGTCATAATCTACATTGCTTTCAGAATTGATGTCTCCCATGCTTCTTCTATTATGGCTCATTAAGTTGTTTTTCTAACCCAAAGTTCTTAAGTTTACATTTTTTCCGCCAAGCAGCCTGTCACAACAATATCCCACTCTGTGGTACCAATTTTTGTTTTTGTCACAGCTCTATTTCTGTAAAGAGTCAATACCAAGGCAGTTCTTTTGAAAGAAAGCATAGAATGGGGGCTTGCTTACAGTTGCAGAGGCATAGTCTATCATGATGATAATGCCAGGAAACATGGTAGCACATGTGGCCTTGCCTTTGTATCTGAGAGCTGCATTCTGGCCCATAGGCTGAAAGAGGAGGTGGGGGGCTAGCTTGGACTTTTGAAATCTCAAAGCTTACCCCCAGTGGTAAACTTCCCCCAACAAAAGCCACACCTGTCCCAACAACGTCACATTTCATACTCCTTCTAATTCTTTTAAATAGTGCTCCTCCCTAGTACATAGCATTCAAATACATGAGCCATGGCAACCATTCGGGATCAGACCACTGAAATGCAGCGAGCAAATATAAGGCCGAGGAGGTGTGGCTTATGGATTATAGAGCAAGTCACAGATTTATGCAGAATCTCTCCTCTTATTGGCCAGTACCATGTGAGTAGCAACTGCCAAATGTTTCCATAACCACAGAGACACCCACCACTATCCTAGGGTGGAAACTATTTTCTCAAATAATTAATGGAGATAAGTTCTTCCCCTTCCAAGTTGCCTAGTTCAGGTGTTTCATCACAGCAACAATGTAGTAGGAGGTTTTCCTCCTGGCCTAGCTCCTGGAATAATGACTCATGAGATGCATTAAATATCATACAAATGCCTAGGCCATATATCTAGGTTCTGCTCTGACTAGCTCATAACTTAAAATAATGCATGTCACTAATTTACCTTCTACCACGTGGCTGGTTACCTGAGCTCAGGCACCATACATCCATGTTCTGACACCTTGCCTCCTGAAACTTCCATGCCTGACTCTACCCTAGAATCCCTTCCGCCTGCGGGAAGTCCCACCTATTTCCTGCTTCAGCCATAGACTGTAGGTTTTTTAAATTGACAGGTGTTGCATCCATACAATACACAAGAGATTCCTTCTACACAACAATACATGTAAGAATACAATATCCATTTCCTTCTTTAAAACACTAAGCTATTCACTACTTTCAACCTAATATATTACACGTTATAGTAAAGAGAGACAATCAAAAATAATAAAACTCCCGTTCAACAGCCTACTTTACCCTCTGTGCCCAACTGCTATGTTCCTTAGTCCATCTGTGTGTGCAAAGACACTACCAATGATGCCTGTCTTACAAATAGGCTATTTTGAAACATGCTTACAGTTTTAAACATTTTCTTTCTATTGCAACTGAATGATTTTTTTTTTAATTCAAAATTCACTCTTCTCTCAAAAGACTGTATTTTAATTATGTCCTTCCTTGATCCTAAGGTTATTCTCATTATTTGTTTAAATGTTACTCTTTAGAATGGAATTGACCACTTCTGTTCAATTTCAAGGTTAGCATTTGCTGAAGCCTGGAGTGAATTGTACCTTTTGTTGCCTTGAGGATATCCATTGCACAGATCATGTTGTGCTTGATAGACTTTCTCCTGTTGAAAAGGTGCACAACCAAGAACAAATTAATTTTTAGTAACAATCAATGGTGCCACCAAATGCATTTTTTATTCCTGTTATTTTTCTCCTCTTTGTGCCCATCTTTGTGATTGCCTTTGTGTAGAAAATGGCCTGCTGGCTATTTTTGAAGAAATGCTATTATTTCCTTCTTGTCATAATTAAAACATTGACCATAGTTCATCTAGAATCCTGATCTGGCTTTGAATGATCAACAAACAGCCTTAGAACTATAGAGAAAATAGAAAACATAAAGAGTAAAAGACCCCACTTTTCCTGCAACTAGGGAGAAATAGTCGTTCCTGGCTGTGAAATAATGACAATTACACTCAACTTCTCTTCTTTTCCTCCTTCAGAATGTTGTGGTGCCCAAATCCACTGGGAGAAGCCATTGACTTAGACTCAAATTAAGATTAAATAAATTTACTCTTACTGCTAGCCTCAGACACAATATATCATGCCATTGCAGAATTGCACATTAAGGGTTTTAAGAGCAAATATTAGAAAGGTACAAATATATATGGAGCCCACAGTTGGGCGAGAAATTTATTTTACTTCCCTCATTTGTTTATTTTTTTCAGCTATAAAGGTAATAAAAGGCCACTTCATCCCCTTTGCCATAATGATAAGGAGGTTTTACAAATGCAAAAGCAACTATTAATACCTTATAGCCCATTATCTTATTTTTATCCCACCTGCAGGCCACTTAGATCTCCCATACATTCCAGAGCAAAAGCTCCCTTAAGGGATACCTGCCTCCAAATTAAAAATTTTCAGTCTTTAGTGAATTATTCAGGTCTGAGCACTCTAATGACTGGGTGGAATAGTTCATTTCTGGACAGGCAAAAATCTCAGTGCCATCAGGTTAGCACTGTTTGTCATGTCCTTACGAGGCACCACATATATGAGCATATAAGCTCATAAGCATATGAGCTCCTGTGTATCAGATATATGCATCCACAGAAACTTATGCACACATGTATAAGTAGAGATGCATGCTGTCATGTTTGTCCACTTAATATACATGCTTATGTATTATTCTACGTATACTTGAAACTTATTCTGGATTTTTGTTCCATGTTATTTATACAGCAAAGGATATATTATGAATCCACATGGAATGACTAAATCATCTGTTATTTTATTAGATGCTAACTTTTGTGACTATTCACCTTTTTTAGTGCCTAGAAGACTTCCTTTATAGTGCATACAGATTGTAGGGATAAAATGTGTCTTTATTATGACACAGTTTGTCAATCTACCTAACAATGGCGCAGCCACGTCCACCTGAAATAGTGTGGTTTTCATGTTGAAAACAATCTCTTCAACTCAGAAAGCATATTTTTTCTACAAATACAGTATCTAAAGTCCCTCTTCATTATTAACTGTGTGCCATATGAAAATCTCCAAGGATTATGACAAGAAACTTAAATAATCTGTGTCCCTGAAGAATCTAAGGTGAACTCAGAAAAAAAAATGTTTTCTTAGCAGTAACAAAAGGAATAAGTCCCTATTTCCATCAATTTCAATGATTTTTTTTATAGCTGTGGTACTTTAAAGAAATTTCCTAAGTACATGTTGATTGTAGAAATAAAATGTGTCTTTATTATGACTTAGCTCCTCCCTAGGTTAGTGTCTCTAAAACATGGATGTTATAATTTCTTTTGATTTATGCCAAGACAACATATTAAAGTAAGCAAGTAAAGCCTAGAAATTCAGTTCATGAGTTTTCTACTTCTAGTGAACTAGTATTATTGTCAAAATGCTACGATGACCTCTTTGAAATACTCACCATATAGATGTATTCTGTGGCTGTTATAAAATACTACCTATTAGGAACCTAAGGAATAAAAGGTTTCATTCTATTTATGCTTCCAACTCATGGTCCAACATTGAAAATACAATGCAGGAAATCAAATAGGACTGTGGATGCAGAAGCCATGATGGAAAAGTATTTGTTGATTCACCATCTGGATCCCTCAGGCTCGCCCTTATTCAGTCCAGGGCCACCTTCTTAGAAAAATGTGCAGTTTACAGAGGGATGGGCCTTCCTATGTTAATTAACAATCAAAATAATCCCTCATGTAATAACCCCAGGTGAGGTAAACCTAGAAAGGAAGGTCATCATAGGAAAGTCTCAGAAGGATGCCCATGTAAACCACCAAGTTTCTGACATTTACCTTGGGCAAAATGTTGCCACTTGTTAAAACAATGGGAACTAGAAATATTTCCCTTTACTGATTAATGTTCTGAGTATAAAGTTGATGTGTGAAATGCTTTCCATTAAGATAGTCTTAATATTTTTTCTGCTTCATTTGACAGGGTAAACAAGTCCTTCATATTTTCTGTTTCACAATTATGTCTGCCAGATATAGTGGGTGAGCTAGAAGGCTGAAGATGATGCTCCAATGTTATATAGTGGGAATGAGTGACTGACCAGGTGGTAAACTATCCCTTTTATCTCTTAGTTTTGGACACTACTTGCCTATAGTTCCCACTTAAATAATAAATTGTTTAAGGTCAAAAAGTTGTTTTATTCTTTAGTTGATAAATAGAAGAAATGACAGAGAATGATTTAGGCACAAAATTTTAGACTCACTTAGATATTATTTTCTTCAAGGTTGCCAAATATTAATGAGATAAACATTTTAAATATAAATTTACATATGCTTTCCTGATTGTTTCACAACTGTTCTTACTATATGTAGTTTATTATAAATAAATAAAGTCTATACAGAAAAAAAACACCTGAAATTATCCTTCAATTAAACAAGTATTAAGTGTGGAAATACAAATTACAACACAATTAAAATGTCAAATTTAATTATAAAACTAATTGTTTCTTATGCAGGCCTAAAAGGGAATAAATATCTATAATTTTTTACATATTTGTTATCCCCTCATTTGTATCTTACCTTTACCCTGTCCCTCCCTCTTTCATCCTATTCCCTTACCCTAGGTGTGTGAAAGAAGGGGACCTCTTGTCCAAATATAAGATCACAGCCTATAAGGCCTCTTCCTGGCAGTCTGGTTACTCTTCATCTGAGTGTCACCAGGTCTCCCCACCAAGGGGAAGTGATCAAATATGGGGCATCAAAGTTCATGTCTGAGTCAGTCCCTGCTTTTCACACAATTGTGGAGAATACAATGTTCATTGGCTAGATCTGGATAGAGGTTCTAGGTTTACTGCATGCATTGTCCTTGGTTGGTACAGTAGTTTGAGCTGACCCACCTGGGTCCATATCCACCAGTCTTAATGGTCTTCTTGTACATTTCTAGGACCCTCTGCATCCTTCTATTTCCCCATTCTTCCTTAACTTTCTCACCTAGATCCAAATAGAAAGTCCCAGTATCTATCCCAATCTCTTGGTAAGTGGAGACTTTCATGGGACATCCCTTTTGGGCTAGTGTTCGAGTATAAGTGAGTATATACCAGGTGAGTCTTTCTGAGTCTGGGTTAACTCACTCAGTATGAACATTTCTAGTTCTATTCATTTGCCCACAAATTTCAGGATTTCCTTGTTTTTAATAGCTGAGTAGTATTCCATTGTGTAAATGAACCACAGTTCTTTATCTTTTCTTCAACTGAGGGATATCTAGGTTGTTTCCAGTTTCTGGCTATTACAAATAAGGCTGCTATGAACATGATTGAGCAAATGTCTTTATTGTATGGTGGAGCATCTTTTTGCTGTATTCCAAGGAGTGGAATAGCTGAGTCTTGAGGGAGCCCTATTCTAGTTTTCTGAGATAGTGCCAGATAGATTTCCAAAGTTGTTGTACAAGTTTGCCCTCCCAGTAGCAATGAAGGAGTGTTCCTCTGTCTCCACATCCTTGCTAGCATATACTGCCACTTGAATTTTTAGGCTTAGCCATTCTGATGGGTGTAAGATGGAATCTCAGAGTCGTTTTGATTGCATTTCTCTGATGACTACAGACGCTGAGCATTTCTTAAAGTGTCTCTCCACCATTCGATATTCCTCTGTTGAGAATTCTGTGTTTAATTCTGAGCCCCATTTCTTAACTGGGTTATTTGATTTAGTGGTGTTTAATTCCTTGAACTCTTTATATATTTTGGATATTACACCTTTGTCAGATATAGGGTTGGTGAAGATCTTTTCCCATTCTGTAGGCTGTTGCTTTGTTTTGTTGACAGTGTCTTCTGCCTTACAGAAGCTTCTCAGCCTCATGAGTTCCCATTAATTAATTGTTGACCTGGCTGTTGGAGTTCTGTTTAGGAAGTTGTCTCCTGTGCCAATATGTTCCAGGCTCTTGCCACTTTTCTTCTAATAGATTTAGTGTCTCTGGTTGTGTGTTGAGATCTTTAATCCACTTGGACTTGAGTTTTGTGCGTGGTGATAAATATGGATCTGCTTGCATTTTCTACATGTAGACATCCAGTTAGACCAGCACCATTTGTTGAAGATGCTATCCTTTTTCCATTGAATAGATTTGGCTTCTTTGTCAAAATTCAAGTGTCAATATGTGTGTGGATTTATTTCTGGGTCTTTGATTTGGTTCCATTGATCAACCAGCCTAGTGCTGTGCCAGTAGCATGCTTTTTTAATTACTGTTCCTCTATAGTACAGCTTGAGATCAGGTATGGACATTCCTCTGGAGGATCTTTTATTATTAAGGATTGCCTTAGCTGTTCTTAGTTTTTTGTTTTTCCATATGAAATTGAGAATTAATCTTTCAATGCCAAGGAACATACCTAAACATGATAAAGGCTATATCCAGCAAACCAATAGCCAACATCAAATTAAATGGAGAGAAACTCAAGTAAATTCCTCTAAAATCAGGGATCAGACAAATCTGCCCACTTTCTTCATATCTCTTCAATATAGTTCTTGAAGTCCTAGCCATTGCAATAAGAAAACAAAAGGAGATCAAGGAGATCCAAAAGGGAAAGGAGGAAGTCAAATTATCTCTATTTTCAGATCATATGATAATGTACATAAGTGACCCTCCCAAAAAAATTCCACCAGAGAACTCCTACAGCTGATAAGCACTTTCAGCAAAGTGGTTCGATACAAAATTAACTTTTAAAAGTCAGTAGCCTTCCTGTATACAAATGACAATTATGCTGAGAAAGAAATTAGGAAACTACACCCTCCACAATAGCCACAAGCAACATAAATTATCTAGGAGTAACTCTATCCAAGCAAGTGAGAGACTTAAAATATCTGAAGAACGAGATTGAAGATGATCGGGAGAATTAACATAGGAAAAATGGCCATCTTAACAAAAGCAATTTATGGATTCAATGCAATCCCTATCAAAATACCTGCTTTTACATATTCTTTATGTAATTTTTACTTCTGTCAATATTCTAAAATAAATTATTTTTCCAAAATCATAATCAGGAGCACAAATTATTACAGAAAAAATAAATGTATTAGCTGAAGATAATAGCTCATATCAAAATATTAATCTGTGATTTAATATGGAGGTGCAAAATATTCACTCACAAAGCTGTAAATTCTCAGAAAGATTTACATGTCCAATGAGGAATTGAAAAAAGAGCCATCGCATGCACTTTCTTCACTCCCTGTGTCTCTCCATCTTTGGGTGTTAGGAGAGAACATTGGCCTTCAACATCGTGAAGATATCATTATTTTTATATGAGAGTTACTGTTTCAATTCTTAAACCTCACCTTTATCTCTGCTTTGATGGGCCTGTTATTTCAGGTAGGGAAATTTTCCTTCACCATGTACTACATCAAGCCCAGGGCCATTCTGCAGATGCTGGGTGTTTGTTTCTTCCATGGCTTGTCCTGGCTGTCATTTGTCCCTTTCCTCACCAGCATCTAGAAACTGAAGCCGACAGCACAGCTCAGACGCCTTGCTAAATATTAAATGATGCCAATGGCACTGACAGAGTGGGCTCTGTCTTTGTAGCTGTATCATTCTTTCCCTACGTACAGTACCTGCTTAGACAGCTGTCACATCCCTGTTTTAAGAAGCAGAGATTCCTTGCACATTGTGTCCCCATGTTGAGGCAGAAGTGTGATATGTGAAAGTCTATAGCCATATAAAACTCCAAGACACATCTTTGGAATAAATACTGTCTGGAGACCCAATTTCTATTGACTATCTGGCTGATTCAATCAACTGCACAGAGATCTTTCCCAGGGACTTTATAAGGTGCTCAAAGTATTTACCAATTAAAAAGAAATGGTAGAGTGCTCTGAAGGTATTTTTTGTGCCCATTTCTCCAAAATGAATTACATTAGGAGCTATATGTTTTTAAATTTTATTTATTGCATATGAGTGCTCTATCTGCAGAAGAGGGTATCAGATTCCATTACAGATGGTTGTGAGCCACCATGTGGTTGCTGGGAATTGAACTCAGGGCCTCTGGAAGAGAAGGCGGCGCTCTTAACCAGTGAGCCATCTCTCCAGCCCGTATGTTTTTAAATCTATGTTTAATCACATAATGTAATAAATTCATTCAACAAGTCATTTTATGCCTACTATGATAGATGTCAAGTTCAGTTATTAAAGATTTGGTAACAGTACTGATATTTAAGTAGGAGAGGCATCTCAAAAATTGATGCTAATTGTATAGTTTTGTTTATTTGGGAAAACTGAGGCAAAGCCCTATTCACATGATGTAAAGGAGAAACCATAGTTGGGAAAAAAAATTACCTTAATGATAATGTTACTATTCAATATATGTATTTAGAAGAGATTTTTAGATAGAGTCTCATGAAGTACAGATCACCCTCAAATATGCTACATAGTTGGTTATGACCTTGAATTTCTGATCTCCCCACCCTACCCGCCAAGTGTTAGGATTAAAGGAGTGAACTATTTCCTCCAGTTTTCTGAGGAGCGGGGCTTGAACTCATAGCTGCGTGCTTGCTGCTTAAGCCCTCTACAAGTTGAACCACGCCTTCAGTCCCAATTATGCATTTTTAAAATGTATACTAGGTAACTTTTATTTGCAGTTTAACTGCCAAATAACCATACTAGAAAAGCCTATGTGCTTTACTCAAGTCATACTAATTGCCCTTTCAACAGTGATAATGCTATTCAAAGAACAAACAGGAGCATCCCAATATCCAATAACAAAGAGTGGTTGAAAACCATGTGTTGTTCAGTCTTTAAAGAAACTAATGAACTCAAAATACTGGCTAAAGAACAGAATAAAAGGAAGCTATCCAGGTAAGAACTGACTGACGTGTGTGTGTGTGTGTGTGTGTGTGTGTGTGTGTGTGTGTGTGTGTGTAAATGTTAAAGTGAATACTAAAACAGATATAAATTCTATGGACAATTATGTTCAGCTTTTGAGAGTAGAGTTGTTTCCATTTTTAAGCAACTTTTACTAACTAGAGACATTAATTTTATAACAAAAATAAACTATGACAATTAAATATATATTAAAGATTAATAATTATGTATATTTATGTGCACATGAATGTGTGCTTGCAGAGTCCAGGAGAGAGTACTGAATCACGATTGTAAGTCTCTTGATATGGATACTAGGACTATACTAAGTCCTCTGCAAGAGCAATGAGTACTCTCTAGTCCTCACTTAAAATTCATTAACTAAAATAATCCATGAGAACAAGATTAGATCAGCTTTTCTGTTGTTATGAAAGTTGTCATAGTCTAAGTGGAAAGATAAGCTTACTTTTGTGTGTCTAATAACTAATCAATTCAGAGAAAATGAATGTTTTGAGTTATCAAAAAGTTTATAAAGTGATATTTTGTACAATAGTCAGCCCAATTTACTGTTACAGTTACATTTTCTTTTATCACTAATTTTCAATTAGGTGATTAGGAAAAAAATCATGTTTTAAAACAGAAAAGACTCAGGAATAACATTTTGACTGATGCAGTTTTTTTATTTGCATTATTTACTAGTGTTTATGTTTTCACTGGCTCACCATTACCAGCACTAAGTAGGAAGCTGTCACGTTCTGCTCCTAGTCATACAGCTGTAAACTTCATTTGCTCCTTCATGAGATTAATCACTATGCAATTTACACAGTTATTTTAATTCATGGATTTATGAGCCATTTTCTAGCTTTCTTTACCTCCTACGAAACTTCATAGTAAACTAGATGTTGCAGACAAGCTACATTGTGCAGGAAAATAACTGGCACCTTGTTTTAGGAATTTAAATGTCTGTGGAGGGGGGGTCTTGCTTGTGCCCTGAGTGCTCAGATTCTGGCTTCCAGAGACCCTGAATACTATACATGATTGCTTTTATGATGGCTAGGATCTCACAAAATTCATCTTCCAAACATATCACTTTAAGATATTTAAAATATTGTGCCTGTAGGCATTGCTTAGTTTCAGTGGCAACTTGTCAGCCAGTGGCAATCACTGTGAGCTCACATATAACTGGAGGCCCACGGAGAAATAGTGCAGATACTCTGCAAGAATATGTTTCTTCTTTCAAACTACAAGTACAATACACTAGTCACTTCCAAGGACTAAATAATGTGTTTCTGTCTCTGTCTCTCTGTGTGATTCTCTGCCTTGCTTCTTTATCTCTCTGTGTCTCTCTGTCTGTTTCTCTGTCTCTGTCTCTCTCTCTCACATACACACACACAGACACACACCTTGCTGCCTTCCCTTCATCTAGCCACCTACCTAATTATCTATTCACCTATCATTTATCCCTTTCTGCTCTTTATCAGAGAGTATCTAAACAACTATCTGGTTGCTGCTTTCTCCTGAGCTTTCTATCACTCTAAAGTATATATTAAAAATATACATGATCATCCTTTAGTCACCAAAAAAGCATAAAAGATTATGATAGGGATTATTTGTCTCACTCTCAATAGTCAAGTCACTAATATGTTAATGAAATGTCTATGTAGACTTATTTTCCTCAACTGCAACTACCAAACAATGCTTCAATTTTATTTCAGTGATCTCATACTCCTCTTCATGTACCTCTAACAAGATGCTGCTTTTAAATAATGCATTCCTGAGTACAATAAACCTACTTTAAATGTGAAGTTTGACTATTGGCATTAAGAAGGAAATGAGGGTAATTGATAGGCGTTGCATCCTTACAGATGTTGCAGACACATTTTTCATTTTGTTCAGACATGATCATTAATACATTCCCACTGCTAATTTAAAATGCCATGGCTGAGATGTAAACAAAGACAAAATTGAGTTATAGAAATATAGTATGTGTCACTGTGCTAGCCAAGATATCTAATGTAATTTGTCTGTTGCAGTGTTATTAAACATTCCATCTGGCACAATATGCCACTAAGAGAGTAGGTTCTGGCATAATAAGCATGTGAGCAACACACACGTGACTGCTTATCATTTATTATTTCAGCAGAGGTTAACACAATCATTAGAAAGCATGAGGAGGCTAGCAAACACACAAATGTGTAAATCAGTTGCAGGTTTGGGGAAGTCTATGATCATAGCACAAAGTTTGTTTGATAAGAAGGAGGGCTTTGTTTTGAGGCTAGAAACAGATCCAGGAGACAGTTTTCGTTTATGTTCATAGGAAATATGACCTTTTGCTTGGCTTGACAGCCTTTATTTTTGGAGAAAATTATTTATAAAACGAATAGCAGCATTTCAACAGGATGTGTGTGTGTGGTTTTTTTTTTTTGTTTTTTTTGTTTTTTTTTTTTTTTACCTTTTCTATCATTTATTTAGGGAAACATTTCACATATTAGGGAAAAGGATAAATAAACTTGGAATCTAATAATATTCAACTATATTCTTGTTCAATAATTCTGAGGTCTCTATAAAAAGGTAAATCTAGGTGCTATAAAAGGATCAGAATAAGGGATATTTCCTGGCCCATCTGTCCCCTCCAATCACACAATTTTCCTCACACTGAGTAGGTGACTTGCATACACAGCATGCATGGCCATGCACCCCAACACTGCAAGACATCAAAGGCCAAGCACCCAGATAGAAATCCCTCCAAATCTGAGCTAGGCTCTGTGTGCAAATAGGTGACAAGCAAGCTGCTTAAAAATATAATGGCACATCAAGAAAATAACCTCTACTGAGTATGCTGATAATCTACGATGTTAAAAACATTATTTACTAACAAAATACAAGCCAGTACAGAAAATTTTTATATAGTGGAATAATGCCTTTTAGACTCTACTTGTATCAGTGACAACTGTGACTGACTCTAGTCCAACGGCTCAGAGCAAGCGGACAGTTTTCCCAGTCACTGTTACATCACATACGCACATAGTACCATCATGCCCCGGCTGAGTGAGGTGGCCAGCCAGGCTCTCATTGAGGCTTATGTAAACATGAGGAAGATCGGTAGCAGCTGAGGAATGGTTTCTGCTTACCCTCGACAGCTAGAGTCATTAACTAGCTTAGCAGAAGCCCATGCTAAAGTAAGATTTTCTGACAAAGCTGAAGCAATTGATGTGGAAGAGGCAAAATGCCTTCACCAGGAGGCTCTGAAGCAGTCTGCAACTGAGCCCCACACTGGCATTGTGGATATATCTATCCTTACTACAGGAATGAGTGCCACTTCTCGTAAATGGAAAGAAGAATTAGCAGAAGCATTGAGAAAACTTATATTATGCAAGGGAAAAACACCAGCCTTAAAATACCAACAACTTTTTCAGGATATTCGGGGACAATCTGACACAGCAATTACCAAAGATATGTTTGAAGAAGCCCTGCGTGCTTTGGCAGGATGTGTTTTTAAAAGTGCATTTTTGTTTTGAGTGTAGTAAGGATAAACATACCATTTCACACTGCTTCCCCAATAAAACAAAACACACAGAATTTTTACAATTATCTTTTACCAAGTTGCAGTGACTGCTATCTCACCATGAACTCCAAGTGCTGTTTAACCTCACACTGATTTATACATATATAGAACAGGTATGAGTGTGCATATTGCAACAATCCCCAGTGTGATGACATAGAAGACTGAAAGGAAGGAATGCTACTACTCCTGGGAAGAAAGGAAGAGCTAAAAGTTGTAGTCCACACACTCAAAGGTAGACAGGGTGAAACAAGGCCATTTCCCATCATAGTATTGTTGATATGCAATTATAGATCTTAAAATTATCTTTGAGAGGATCCTGTAAAAGATGTGTCTAGCTTTTCATGTGCCCACTATGTCATTTAATAACAAAGGTCTGTGCATTCATAGAACCCAAGCATGCCTATGAGAAAATTGACACTATGTAAAGCTAAAACTTTACCTCAGCTTGTTATCATCTCAGATTAATTACTAGTTTCTGTTCACTCTGTTTCCACACTGCAGTACTAAATGTAGAAGGAACACAATAAAAACACTATAATAATATATGGTTTAAAAAGCTCACAGTACTTGAAACACAAGAATTTCCTTAAATTGATGATTAAATATTACTTACCTGAATGGAAGTTGAAAGCAGTCATCTCACACAAACTCCAGTGAACTTACTCTAGCACATTCCAAGGTACTTGCTTCCAGCAGTGATCGTTTACCTCCTTGCTTCTAGACTTGCAGACATGTCTTCTCAACACCTACAAAATGGCTTGTTCTGTGTTTCACCTTGTTCGTCTGTCAAGTTGTCACTCCTTTGCAACAATCTCACTTTTACAATTTTTAACACTTTTTTTTAGTGTGTGTGTATGTGTACATGTGCACTCCACACAATGTACATGTGAAGGTCTGAGGACCACTTCAGGAAGTTGACTTTCTCCTCCCACAATTTGGACTCAAGTAAAGAATTCAAGTCATCAGGACTGGCAGCATCTTTACATACTAAACAGCCTTGTGCAGCCAAGAGATCCACTTTTAAAGAAACTTCAGCTATTATAAACTTGGAATTCTTTCTCTTTTACAATTCTCCACGTCTTTTTGTTTGTTGTTACAAACACCATCTGCCATTTCTTATGCACCACATTTCACTGAAAAATGGTTTTTTAATCTACAGATACAAGAAACAAACAAAAAGTTTAAAAGCCCATTAATTAGGATGACTTAGGATGACTTCTAATTTCAAAAGATTGTTTTTTAAAAGTGACGTTTAATTAGGTGTATACATATTGTTTCTCTGTGTGAGAATATGCTTATGAGTGCAGTGCTAGAGGAGTCCAGAAAAGGGAATCAGATAACCTGAAATTGGAGTTACATGTAGTTGTGAGGCATCAGATATAGATGCTTGGAGGCAAACTCCAGTCCTGTGCAAGGGCAGTATGTGCTTTTAAATGTTAGGCCATCTCTTCAGCCCCTCAAACAACTGTTTTATTTAACTCATAAGTCATATCCAAACACCACTGTCCATCATCATGGTGGCCAAAATGAATACACATGATTTCATTCTGAACGAATGATAATGAAAACCTATCACAGAAACATTTTTCTTATTAAGGTTGTCTTAAGTCATTTCTCTGGAATAAGAGTCACAATGCCTCCAAAACCTAATAAAATTTGCATTCTACTGAGTTTTATTTTCTTGACCAATTGTGTAATTTTACCATTGTCATGACTATTTTAGTTGGTTGCCTTAAGATTTCCATGTATGGGGCAGAGGAGATACAAGATGGCAGCACTAACAGTGTCTGGGTAGCAAGACTGCAGTGATTGCAGACTGAGTAAGAGGCTGTGCTACAGACTCCAAAATGCCAATATCTGTGTTTCTCAAGTGAAAGGAGTGCTCACGGGTGCCAGGAATGAATTGCTCCAGTGTCTGGCTACCCACCATTCCATGTAAAGCTCATGGGCTCCAGGAGCCCATGGTTCCAGCCTCAGGCCACATGACTCACAAGATGTAGGGAAATTACACCAGACTCCAATGCATGGCTCCACCTGTCTCTCTAAAGAGACTGGCCAGACCTCACAAGTGTGCAGGATCTCACTCCAATATGGTAGGGCCCAGCTCTCACAGTATCTGATCAGCTTGAGCTCAGAGACAGTGAATCAAGCAATCAGGTAGCAGGGCTGCAGACTCCAGGAGTTCCCCTTGTGAGACAAGGGCTTACAGGTTGCTCAGGATCATAAGGCTAGACACCACTACTCCAAGTTTCTGCTTGTGTGTCGACATGGGACAAAGCCATCTGAGTAGAATGGTGAGCTAATCTCTGAGTTCCAGCAGTTAGTCCACAATCATACTCACCATCCCAAAAAGGGATGCTCTAGGAATTTACAGCCTCTACCCCATGGCTCTTCCTACACCCATGTGAAATGCAGCAGGCACCAGGAATAACCAACCAATACCAGAGACAACAAGATGGCTAAAGTACAGTGTGAGAACACAGTCAATAAAATCCAGGGCAATATGGGACCACAAGAATCCAGTTATCCCACTGCAGGCAGCCGTGGATACCCTAACTCAACTGAAACACAAGAAAATTACCTTAAATGTATGCTTATGAAGATGATAGAGACCTTTGAAGAGGAAAATAAAAATCTGTCAAAGAAATACATGAAAATACAATCAAACAGATGAAGGAAATGAAAAAAAAATGGCTCAAGACCTGAAAATGGAAATAGAAACAATAAAGAAAATACAAATTGAGGAAATCTTGGAGATGGAAAACTTGGAGAAGAAAACAGGAACTACAGGGGTAAGCATCTCCAGTAGACTACAAGAAGTGGAGGAAAGAATCTCATGTGTAGATGATACTATTGACAAAATTGATACATATGCAAAGAAAATGTTAAATCTAAAATACTGCTGACACAAAACATCCAAGGAATCAAGGACATTATGAAAAGATGAAACCTAAGAATCATAATTATAGAAGAAAGAGAAGATTCCCAGCTTCAAGGCCCAGAAAATATTTTTTAAAAATTATAGAAGACAATTTCCCCAATCTAAAAAAAAAATGCCCATCTACATACAGGAGTTCTACAGAACACCAAATAGATTAGTCAGGAAAACAAAATCCTCTTGCCACATAATAATCAAAATGGAGGGGGCTACCCTTTTCATAGGAGAAGGGGAGGGAGGGAGGATGAGACAGGAGGATAGTAGAGAGGACGCTATGGTGGGATGTAACTGAATATTTAAATTATAAATAAATAAATGAATGATTCAATAAATAAATAAATAAAAAGGTGGAGGAAAATGATCTCCATGCATCAGTTGGTTGATGTTTTCTTAACAAAGCTCAGTCTTTCTATTTAAGGATTGTGCGCATGCATCATCCGTGTTCTATAGTATCTGAAAATCAATAGGATGCACCCAGATCTCAGGAAGCTACGCCAAAGGAATTGAGATTTTGAGAACATCGTAAGTTACACAGCCAGGCCATGGATCGGAACAAACAAACAAAAAAGATTCAAGAAAAATCTATAATGTATTTAAAAGGAAAAGTAAATTTGTAAAAAAAAACAAGCAAGGTTTGGTCACCTCATATTAACCTTTTATTCAATTAATTGCTAGTCAATTTTTAGATTCTGTCAGGTCTTCTGTGTTATTAGATTTGGGGAATAAAGATTTTCTACAATTAAAGTTTTTTTTTAATGACCTAGGAAAATTGTGTTGTTCTTGTTTTCTCTCTCTCTCTCTCTCTCTCTCTCTCTCTCTCTCTCTCTCTCTCTCTCTCTCTCTCTCTTACATGAGCATCATTATTTCTTGGCTGTGGAAGTTGTCATCTTCTCCAGCCTTCTGGAGTTTCAATTGTTATAAAGGAAGGAAGTGTATTTTTCTACTGCCTTCCTTTACAGGTGGAATACAAGTTGGTCATCATTAGCTGAGTTAGTGTTGATTAAATCATAGCCCCGTCTAGAACCAGTTTGTTACTCTGCATTCTTTTTTCTTGACTAACTTTTGTCTGTGTATATCTCTCCTGCCACCATCATAAAGCCTGCCTTGTTTTCCCTTTGTGATATTCTATAGAATCTTTTAGTCACCATTAGGCCACTGAATGTCTGTGGCTGTTTTATCAACATAATTCTCAAAAGTGGCACACACACACACACACACACACACTGAGGTGAGCCAGCTACTAATACATATGTTCTTGAATCTGAAAATTTCCTTTCAAAAGAATCATTTCCAGATCTAGCCAATGGTCAGAATATTCTCCACAGTTGAGTGGAGAATGTGATATGACTTTCTCACGTACTATGGTGCCTCACATTTGACCATGTCCACTGAAGGGGGAGACCTGGTGGCACTCAGAGGAAGGACAGCTGGTAGCCAAGAAGAGACTTGATAACCTATGAGCATATACAGGGGGAGGAAATCCCCCTCAGGAACAGTCATAGGGGAGGGGAATAATGGGAAAATGGGGCGGGGAGGAATGGGAGGATATAAGGGATGGGATACCATCGAGATGTAACAAGAATAAATTAAAAAAAAAAAAAAAAGAATCATGAGGTAGACTTGAAATAAATCTGCCCAAAATAAAAACATAAAGCACATGAGCATGTCATCCCAGCTGTTACTACTTTTGTTCCCTCACAACACCGTAAAAGAAATTGAGCCTCAGATCACGGAAGAGAATTTTAATATTCACTCTCTAAAACAACTTATAAATTGCATAGAAAATTCTGATTCCCTGGCCTCAGGTCCAGGTATTCTATTTCAAAAGTGGCACATAGCAAATGGATTTTAAAGAAATGCCCTAAGTGATTCTGTTTTGCCAGCAGAAGCAGCAGCCAGAGACTTCTATGTCTTTACATTTTAAGAGATATGGCTGTAAGTAACCACATACTGAAAGATGTGGAAATATTCCAGATATTGGTCCTGTTACCTCTTTTTTCTTAAAAATTCTAGTTTTATGATCACATAATAAAATAAAAATCAGCAAAGACATCATTTAAGAGTCATTGAAACCCAGTGCCATGGTTGAAGGGATTAAGACACTTTCTGACAACCTGAGTTCTTCCCACATTGTGGAAGGAAGCTAAAAAGTCTTTAAGCATTTCTCTGAAGCACAATAAATATATTTTTCAGTAATATTTGTTGAATACTCACCATGTACTGAGATTACACTAAAAGTGTCCAATGAGTATCTCATTTCTTAGTGCTAACGCATGGGAAGCCACTCAGGATATTAAAGGGGTCTTGCCCGCAGAGCCTGCCTGGTTAAAAATGAATCTGAAGTGTTTACTTGCTCTTAAGGTCTATAATCTGTCAGCCTGGCATCATTACCAGAATTAAGATTTATCCAATTATTATTCAAGACAGCTCATTCTAGAAGCATGCTGAGATCATGAAACCATTTTTCAGAGTTTATGTCATCTTCTATTTACACATTCTGTTTCCTACTCTGTGGTTTCTGTTTGAAAGTGTATGAACTTTATGAGGATCACTTCTCAGCACTTAAGAGGAACTAGACACTCTCCTTCATTATGGAGGCATCTATGCTCCTTAGTTTTAAATGACAGCTTGCCATAGCCTAGAATGATCTGTGAAGATAGCCTGACTAAAGGAATCCCCTAGAGTAGCTTGGCCTTTAGGCATGTATGGGAATTTTGTTTTGATTTTTAATAGATATAGGAAGGCCCTACTTATTGTGGGCTACATTATTTCCTAAGCTGACGGTCCTGAAATGTACAATAAAGCTAGCTGAACATAAACCTGCCATGCAGATAGCAAGAAGCACCTTCCAAACTTCCATCATTTTTGCCACACTTTGCCTTCCAGTTTCTGTCTTAGAATATCTGTTTCTGGAGCTGTAAGCCAAATAAACTCTTTCCCCCAACGTTTCTTTTTATTCGTGTTTAATTCCAGCAACTGAAATGAAACTAAAATAGCATCCTAAGCCTTGCTATTGTCTAGAATCAGGTTGACAGGTTTGTGGAAGGAGCCAGAAGAGGCTGGAGCAGGAAGTTGCTCATGCCTGTGGAATCTCAGCGAGGTCAAAAGGTGACTCGGCAAAACAGTGTCGAGCACAGAGATTCACCATGGTGAACTATAACAGTATCACACACATAAATTCAGTTGTCATTCCCATTTTCAAAAGTGCACCTCCCAACCTAGAAAGGCTTGACACAGATTTTTTTTTTCCCTTTGGTCCACTTGCAGCTGTAAATGAAACTGTACATACGAAAAGCAACAAAGTAACTGTGTCCTTATCTTTGGGGTATGAATGCTACTAAGAACTCCCGCCTGAAACAGTGCATACAGGGTCATGCACAAATAATGCAAATGTTTCCCTTCATGGAGATGAATATTTCTAGCCACATGTAAACTTTATTATAATCTGCATTCTGTTCTTACTTCCATTGTTGAATCCCTTTCTCTCCATCAAGTTAGTGGCTGTTACTTAGCGATGTGTGTGTCTGTCTTTTTTTTTTTTTTTTTTTTTTTTTTCTTTCAGAACAAGTTGCATTATGGCAAGTGAAGAAGGTCTTTCAGAAGGTTTGCTTTACCTAAACTACACAAGAAAAACTGATTTGCTACCATGAAAAGCAGAAAGTAATAACAAAAAATAGAATTACTTTCTGTCACAATTTTATAATATATGAGAATATTTGACTATGAACATAGTTATCCTTTAATTGATTAACTCTGAGAAAAATGAGTTAATATAATAACAAGGAGTACTTTCATAAATTACATAAATATTTTCTGACCAGAATCTGAGACAGAGTATACATATTGGAGAGACTGGAAAACCCTGTTAGGATATTGAAAAAAAATACAGATATAAATGATTTAGGTAAACAATGTGATATATTCAGAGGAAAAAAGTGGGAAAATAAAAATGGCAGAGAAGGAAATTTGTGGAAGATTAACTCATAAACATGTGTCTATACCTCATAGTTATGCACACAAAGGCAGCCCCTAGGCCTCATATAATTCTTTCTCATTATTCAGTTATATATTACCACGTTGTACACTCTGTTCATGACTCAGTCCTTTCTTTTTCCCATTGTTATGTTTTCTAATCCATGACATTTTCACTGTCATGCTGCATGATATATTTTAACTTGTTTGTCTAAAATTTAAAAGTTGTCAGTCTTGACCCAGGCTCAAATTTTACACACATTTTATTTTACATTAAAAGTATTTTAAACACTAAAAAAATTTAAACTTACTCACAAATTTTTTCATCCTTCAGATATTTTATATTTACATAAAGGAGCTTTTCCGTGATGATGATTATTGGCTACCTACAAAAGTATGCAGAAAATTTTAGTGAAGAAAGTAGTTTAAATTTTAACTCAGGAATTTTTACAGAACAAGCTATCTCATTGTGGTTGTTTGAGTAGTTATGTCCCCATAGACTCATAGGATGTGTGGCCTTGTTGAAGGAAGTGTCACTGTGGATGTGGGTTTTGAGGTCTTCTGTGCTCAAGTGACACACAGTGTGGCACACAGTCTTTCCTTGATGCTTGGGGAACAAATGTAGCACTCTCTGCTTCATCTCCAGCATCATGTCAGACTGTGTGCTGCCATGATTCTTGCCATGATGATAATGTACTAATTCTCAGACACTCTTAGCTAGCCTCAATTAAATGTTGCCCTTTATAAAAGTTGTGGTGGTCATGATGTCTCCTCACATCGATAAAACCCTAACTAAGACACTCATCTAAATGTATATATTTATTCAGTATTTACCATCTTCAAAAATTTTTTCTGTATAAGGAGTTAGAAATACCTCAAATCAGACTCTACCCTTATGGAGTTTATATTTTAAAAAGATACGCAATGATTAAATACTGAAGTAGGTAGTTGTTTTTTTGTTGTTTTTTTTTTTTGTTGTTGTTGTTGTTGTTTTTGTTTTTTTGTTCTATTTGGTTTTCTAAAATATTCTCATTATATATCCTCAGGTGACCTCAACGTATGTCATAATCTCTTCTGTACTGGGATAATAGGCATGTGGTATCACACCCAGTTCCTCATTTCTCTTTAATATTTGTAATAACTGTGGTGAGAAAGAAGGATGGAGAGCATGGGGTTGTGTAATATCAGCCATATCTTGTCTGTGTCAGGCATAAGATATGAAGCATAAAAGCTCTTGTAGATGATGTCCAGTAAAATTCTGAAGGATGTGTAGCATCATTTACAATTTTGATGTTTGATTTTCCTTTGATTTATGACAGTTCCATTGTTCTTATCTCATGAAGTAGGAAAGCTTTTTACTTAAATTTTATTTTAATAGTAGCCCACAGTTAGAAATTTTTAACTTTTTAAAAAACATTTTGGGTTTTTTAACAAAGAGATTGAATATTTTAAAGAGACTGAACATTTAATGCATTTGAATTTGTAATGACTATGGGAATTTGAAAGTTATTTTTGGTTTTAAGGTGAGATCCTGGGGATGAATGAGAAAGGAAAGTTTGTGGTTTAACAGTGTGATGTTTGTGTATTAAGTTGATAAGGGGTCAACTTCTAACAATATTCTGCTGTTCTCATTGACTCATGCCTTGCACAGCCATCATCAGAAAAGTTTCTCCTGCAGAAGATGGCAACAAATGCAGAGGCCTACATTCAGACAATATGCAGGGAATTCACACAGGAGGAAAAAACCCTAAGGATCACATCCAAATTGATTAAAAATCAGATATGACAGAGAGGGACTCCCCCCAAAAGAAGAAACAAATCAAGATGAAAATAAGTAAGATATGTGCTGGTCCCTCCATAGAAACAACTATAACACTGGCTGAGACATAAATGTCTAAACATAGCCACAAAATTTTGATGGCTATAAAACCCTCAAGACTTATCATGGCATTTTTTTATTTTTATTTTTTATTTTTTTATGTCTTTTTTTTTATTAATTTATTCTTGTTACATCTCAATGTTTATCCCATCCCTTGTAATGGCATTTTTTTAAAATGGCATACATAAAAATTAGTATTACTGTTGGGGATACAATCCAGACTGGCTTAAATAAAATCAGGTCTTTCACCTACTCATAGAAAGAGCAGAAAGCATCTTTGCTTGATTCATAAGCCTTTTATATCCTATGCACATGCTAATTACAAAACTGTTTAGTATTTGCAAGAGCATATATAATTACAGAATGAAAGAACCAAACACCAGGGACACTGGATCAAACCTAACAGGATTCTGCCTAGAAAATGCAGAAACACTAACATAAAGTTAGATTCAAGGAATTCTCTCTTTTCTTCTTTGTCTTTCTTTCTTTCTATATTTATTAGGTAAGGAGAAAGAGATTAAAAAGAAAAACAGGAGAATATAGAAAATATATAGAAATAATAGGACAAAATATAGATTATTAAATCTACTCCTCAGCTTAAAGCTTTAATTATTATTCTCCTATAAGGTTATTTTAATTCATTGACATAGATTTTTGCAGATTGATATGGAACACAAGTTTATTTTTGATACGATGGTATGGAATTCAAATTTAATAATGGGAAAATGGGTGGGGGGGAGGAATGGGAGGATACAAGGGATGGGATAAACATTGAGATGTAACAAGAATAAATTAATAAAAATAAATAAATAAATAAAAATAAAATGACAGTATAGATAAAAAAAAAACAAATTTAAGTTTACCTTTCAAACACATATATGTATATATATTTTTACTCTGGCATGAGATATTGTACCCATACACTTCATTTGTAAATACAAGGATTACTTCCAGTACTTTAAAAACTGATATTGCAAGCTGTTTACTATATGAAGTAATGAAAGTTCATTGTTAGTTGATAAACTCATAGTCATGTCAGATACTAGTTTATTTATCACAGAAGTATGCTTCCTAGGTATAACAGATGAATAGAGAGATGTGAGTCTGTAGATAGATAGATATGTAAAAATAAAATAGATAGATAGAGCTCTTTAAAAACCTCAGAGACCTACAGAATGTGGCATTTCAAGATGCCTTTATTATTTTAAGGACTCTTTGACAAGACAGGTCAAGTCCTGGCAGCAGTCCCCCACCTACCTCAAGGAAGATGATGAGCATCAAAGCACCTCCATATGGAGATGGCTTTAAGTATGGCAAGTAATCCACCAAGGCAAATAAAATGCTCTCACTTCTACTGCAGAAAGAATTCTGCCTAAAATGGGCAGGTTTGGATATAGTCCAAGTTGACTGTCTAGCTTTGCCAAAACAGGGTAAGAAAGTCCTTCATAGTCCCTGCCTCACAAGCATGTCTGTCAGTTATACTGCGCCAGAAGGCTGAAGATGATGTTTCAACATAATAGAAAGATTTTCAGCGAATGTCCAGGCAGTGAACTGCCTCTGTATTTACTTTCCTTTTGAAAGCTGCTAACTTGTACTTCCTGCTTACTCAAGTAGTAAGTTTTATTCCTTCTCAAGTCTCTTACAGGATCGAAGGCTAGATTAGATAGGTGTAGTTTTACAATTAAGCTTAATTGCTTAGAAGTTGAGGAGATATTTTAGCATCTAGATAGACGTCTGTACGTTGGCGATAGGAGATGTGATAGAGAATAATTTAGGTACAAAACTGTAAACTCACCCAGATAGGCTAGAGAGCGGGAAACCATCTCCTAAGTTGTGAAATACAAATGGACTGGAAATTGTATCTGTAGATGTTTTATAATAATTTTCATAATTGTTTGTATTTGTTCTCACTGTATGGAGTTTATTATTATAAGAGAAAGAGCCTTTTTCCTTAAACAAAAAGGAAGAATTGTTGGGGGTGGGTCTGATGTTATGGATTCTAATGCTATTTACTGGGCCCCAAATCTGGTTGCTTTCCAGACAGGCACATTTTCACATATACCTGTCCTTCCTGTGTAAACTTTATTTCACCTAATTTGAAGTGATTGATTAATTTTAAATAATGCTGAATCTTGGGATTTTGGCAGAAGAAAGGGAGGAAGAGTTTTGAGTCATAGGCTAGGGTTGAGGAACCATATGGGTAGAGAGAGGGGTAAGGACAGAGGATGGACTAGGAGGTCACAGCTGGATGGGGCTGATTGAGACCAACAAGGACAGCCTATTGGCAAGGAACATGGGTTGTGTAACTGAGAGGTATTTAAATAGGATCGAAGGTTGAAATCTGGCCAAAACCAATACTTTAACTTGTAAAATAAATTATATTATCTCTGTGTCATTTATTTTGGAAGCTAATGGAGTTAAAGAAAATTATTGCTTTATTAGATAAACTCTCATACATACACACTGCACACATACACAGTTACCAAGTGAATATTAGCTAAAGAGATTAGAGTTTATGAGCAGATATTGTTTACTCATCCATAGTCAGAGTTAGTATTCTTCTGGTTTTTATAAATTCAAAGAATATTAAAGAGTCAAAGTGGTGCATTTACTGACATATTTTCAAATAAATGTTAAAGCATATCCTTTAAAAATATTTTACGTTTACTAAATGATTTTGTGTATGTGTGTTGGAGGAGGGTTCAAGTGTCACAGAGAATGTGTTGACATCAAAGGACAATTTCTGCCAAGTCAGCTTGTTCCTTCCAACTTTTGGGTCCCAAGTATCAGATTCAGGGCTTCAGGCTTCACAGCAAACAATAGGCAGCCACAAATGCATTCTTATCTTTGAAATTTGTGCCAGACATCCCTTCTTCTCTTTGAACGTCTAATCCCACTGTGTCTTGTTTGTAGAGCTTAGCTGGACTCTGATCATATTCTCTCCTTGCTGGAACAATGTTTAGTCTCTTCGTAGGTATCACTAGAGGATCAGTGACACGTCTATGACCTCTAGTGTCCTGTTTTCTTTACAACGTTTGGCTGATACTCATAGCATCTGTGCTCTCTCCAGCAGGTGAATTTCAATAGTGCTTCTTTTTTTTTTTTTTTTTAAATTTTACCTTTATTGTGCAAGGAGACTCCCAATGCAGTTACTGATACTCTCAAAAGCAACTTCTCAGTGACTTTGATTGGACTCTGTCTGGCAATTTTCTGAATTTCAAGTGTTAACACATAGTTCTTCAGGAAATGTCTCTGCTTATCTGAAATATAGTCCAAGTCTCCACTCAAAGTGAGAGCTGAGAATGCTTTGCCCTTCAGGGGTCTATCTGAGCCTTTGAGATCATGACTTACCTACTCCTCACTGCTATTTAGTAACAATTTGTATTCTCTCCATTTACTATTTTATGTTTTTTCCTCCTTATTAGACTCTAATGGCCAAAACTCAAATCCATTCTCATGATGGAGCCGCACAATTGTTTAAGAGTCACCTGCCCTACATCTCTGAATTCACTGGGTCTGAGCACACAGCTGTAAATTAGAGTTCCCTACATCTGCTTTACGTTCCCCCAGGATGATCCTCTACGGCCGCGGACAATTGTCCCTGTAAGGCTGGACACTTACAAAGTACCTCAACCACACTGACTGTGATGGCTAATTGGTCATCCATTTGACACACCCAAGAAGCAGGAGGCTCAGTTGAGAATTGGCTCTTCAGACTGGGCAATGGGCGTGTCTCTGGGGTCTTTGCTTAATTTCTGACGAATGACATTGGGCCCAGTCTACTGTGGGTGGTACCATCATTGTGAACATAGACCCAGGATATATACTGAAAATAACAGTAGTGCAGAGCAAGCCAGAGAGAGCAATCCAGCAAGTAGTGTTCCTGCCTGGGTTCTGCTTCAAGCTCCTGCCTTATATTTCTGCCCTAACGCCCCGTGATGAAGAAAACATAATCCATAATATGAAGTAAACGCTTTCCTCCACAAGCTGCTTTGGTCAGTGTTTGATTATCACAACAGCGAAACTAACTATGCCACTTTCATATCACAAGATTTGATCTAACAAAAATCGATTACCAGCCAAACCCTGCCATGACAAGGTAAGCAAGTTCTCAATAGTTCCTGCTTCACAAATATGTCTATCAGATATATTGCAACAGAAGGCTGAAGATGATGATGCTCCAGTGTTACAGAGAGTTTTGGGTGACTGTTCAGGCAGCAAACTATCTCTGTCATTTTTTCATTTTGGAAGTTGCTAACCTGCACTTCCAGTTTACTCAGGTAATTAAGTTTTATTCTCTGTCAAGTATCAAATGGGCTTGAAGACCAGATAGTTTAGTTTTATAATTAAGCTTAGTTGTTTAGGGGTTAAGATGTTTTCAGGCCTAGATAGATACTTTAAGTTGATAGAGATGAGATATGATATTCATTTACATTCATAGTTTTAGACTCACCAAGACAGGAAAGATGTTCTCTACAAGGCAGCGAACTAGCTCTGTCATTTTCTCATTTTAGAAGCTGCTAACTTGTACTTGCTTTCTACTCAGATAATTAATTTTATTCCTTCTCAAGTCTCTGATGGGGTTGAAGACCAGATAGTTTAGTTTTACAATTAAGCTTAGTTGTTTAAGGGTTAAGAATTTTTAGGTCTCCATAGATGTTTTAAGTTGATAATGATGAGATGTGATATGATAGACACTGATTTACATTCAGAATTTTAGGTGCACCATGGTAGGAAAGATGTTTTTTTATTATTATTAATTTATTCTTGTTACATCTCAATGTTTATCCCATCCCTTGTATCCTCCCATTCCTCCTCCCCCCCACATTTTCCCATTATTCCCCTCCCCTATGACTGTTCCTGAGGGGGATTACCTCCCCCTGTATATTCTCATAGGGTATCAAGTCTCTTCTTGGCTACCTGCTGTCCTTCCTCTGAGTGCCACCAGGTCTCCCCCTCCAGGGGACATGGTCAAATGTGAGGCACTATAGTACATGAGAAAGTCATATCACACTCTCCACTCAACTGTGGAGAATATTCTGACCATTGGCTAGATCTGGGAAGGGGTTTAAAGTTTACCTCCTGTATTGTCTCTCAACATCAATGGCCTCAATTCTCCAATAAAAAGACACAGACTAACTGAATGGGTACATAAACAAGATTCAACATTCTTCTGCATTCAAGAAACACATCTCACCCATAATGAAAGGCAGTACCTCAGGGTAAAAGGTTGGAAAGATGTTTTCTTCAAGGCTGTCAAGTACAAATAGCCAAAACTATGAATGTAACATTTAGATCATTCCTGATTGTTTTGTGGTTCTTCTTGCTGTGAGTAGTTTATTGTATATATGCATAATAATATAAATTTATATTTAAAAAAATAAAATAATAAAAAATACATTACAAAGCAAACCTAAAGCAACCTCAGTTAAAACTTAACTGCAAATCAGCCCCACAGTTAGTTTATGTTAGAGATTCGGGACTGGAAGTCTCAAACACCAGGCTTGTTTCATGTGGTTACTTTAGCTCTTTGGGGTTTAGAGTCTCCATCTCTAAAGTAGAGACTGGAGTAGTCAATTAAAATTCTTATTGTTCTTTGCAATTATTATACACTAGTTAAAAATCAAAAATAAAATAAAACACTACAATGGCTCTCCAAGGGATAAAAAATGTTTAGATGGACTAAAATAAGTCCTTGAAACAAATTGCAAGTTTTGTTCTCATCCCACAAGGGTCAGCTCCTTTTCTCTCGTAAAGCCTCTTAAGATTTCAGGAATTTTTTCCACTCAGGGAATCATAGCCAATGATCGTTTTTTAAAAGATCCATCCTTTGGTAATTTACACTAACTTACACTTCTCCATGTATGTCTAAGAGATAGCTCACCCACATGAGACCTTAACGAGTACTAGTTCGTGGAAAGTTCTTTCCCACCTATCTCTTAGCCGTGACGTACTAATAATGCCCTGATGGAAATGGATAGAATGAATAACACATTGGAGCATTGCGTAGTCTCTGACTGTTGCTGAGTCTGTAAATGCAGACAAACAATTATGAAGAGTCACACACAGAGCATAGGCATACAGCCAACACTAAGAACTAGAAGCAGACATGTGAGAACTTCATAGCCCTATAACCATTCTTCTAGTCACTAAAGGCCTAGTCTCAAACCCAGAACAACCACTATCCTGGTTTCTAAAAGAAAAGTTTAAGAACGCATTTTGTCTTTAAGTATGTTTGCCTTTAAGTCAGTAACTTTTTATTTACTGTCTCATTCAACAAATATTTGTTCAATTGATTTCACTCTGGTATACTATGGTGAAAATATTTTAAAAGTCACCATCGTCAGGGAAGATATGGTTCAGTAAAGTTTTTTTAAAAAATGGTAAAAAGTGAAAAGTAACCTAGTAGTGTACACTTGGTAAGTCAAAAGTTATATTTATTTCCCATGAGTTAGATATATACAAAATAGTAGTGATTTTGAATTTTCAACCTGTAGCTCATTGAGTGTTCCAAAATAGATTTGGCTCTGAGTTATCATTCCTGAAAATTCTGTCCTGGAGACATGGTAAAGTCAAAATATCTTCTGAAAGATTATAAGGTACTTTCACACTATGGAAAGCTTACTAAGCTAGGTGATAAAAAGACAGCACCAGGAGACTCTTCCTCTCATCATACATATGTGTATATATGTAAGTTATATATTAACTCTATAAGTAAGGGTAATGATAGCATGAAATACATATTTTGGGGTTATGTAAGTGTAGAATATGGTGAATTATAAAAAAAAATAAGTAGGTTTTATTAGTTGCAAATTTAGGGATATTTTCATAGTTTTTTCCTTTAATCATTCTTCTTTCTTTATGATTTATGGAAAGGGTCTTTCTGTGTAGCCAGGACAAGCCTCAGACTCAAGATCTGCCTCTGACTGTTGATGATTATGTGTGTGCCACTACACCTGGCTTCTCATCATCCTTTTAATAGATTGATGTTAGATCTCATTATCCAGGAGTGAAATGATTATAATATGCATCGTTTTCAATGTTAATGAATCACAGGATGAGTTTTCCTTGTGAATTGTTTTACTAAATAAGTTGGAAGGATGAACATATTGTAATCTTAGGAATGGAGTGGGAAGCCCTTTCTTGTTGCTTCCGTGCTGGATGATGCTTCCATACCCAAACACAGGTTAACAAGAGAATAGCATGACAGATTGGCCTAATGATTTACATTAAGAAAAAAGATCAGAATATAGCGAGAAAACTGTATGTACACTTATGGTTGCTGAAGAATGTGTTACCATGAAGAGCTCTGCGCAGAAAAATGTAAGCAAATGCTCACAGTGAACAGATGAGTTTCTGGAAAGCCTGCCTATTTGGCTCATTCTATCTCTCTCTAACAAGCACTTTTTTTTCTCATCAAATGTGTGACAACATACCCACTTGGCACACGAATGTGTTCAGAGAGAAGGAAGGGAACAGTTTCTGATGGTCCCTTCATTTTTCATGGCTTGCTTTGTGGCAAGTTCTGATTTCCATAATTCAGTTTTATGAGAGAGAGAAAAATCTGGCTTTTATGACTCACTTCAAGAGTGAAGGTCATGGGCGTTTTGCTTCTGAGAGTCTACCTAACCTCATATTCACAGCACTCCATATACTAAGGAGATACATTGGCATGTCATGCTTTGAAATATGGTTCAGAAAGTGTTTTAGGGCCAAGAGAGATGTCTCAGGCAGTAAACGTTGTAAAAATTATGAGGACTTGGTGTTGAGCTTCAGTACCTACCTACCTAAGAAGCAAGAGTAGTATCACACTTTTATAATCACAGTACCCCATGAAAAGAGACTTGAGGGTCCCTGAGTCTTGCTTGCCAGCTAGTCTAGCCAAATTGAGGAGATTCAGGAAGATATTCCATGTCAGACTCTGGACTCCACACAGGTTTTCATACCCATGCACACATGTGCACACACACAAGCATTTGGGTCTCTAAGAGTTCTATACTTGAATATGTTACATGTAGAAACTGACATCTGTGAAATATAATCCTCCCATATGTAAAATGAAAGTAATTGTGCAAACCACATAAGATAGTAAATAAACAAAACCAAGTAAAATTCCACCAGGAGCAGATTCTTGGTGCTTCTTGTTGCAGAGAAAACATATTTTTATGTGTGAAAATAATGAACATACATCCAGACAACAGATATTTGTTGTCAAATCATACTATATACAATTAAGCCTAACGTGGTTTACTCACAGTGGTTCAATAGTATCCACTGCCCTACCTTACATATGGGATTTATGCAACACTAGGACGTACAGGTTCAAGTTACAGACATGTTATATCAGGACTCCTCCCATTTTCTGGCTTTCTTTTCACAAAATATCAGAGTGTCTTTAGGTTGACTTCACCAATCTCATAGACTTTCTGAATTTTAAATTGTACATGATAGAATACAGCATCAGAATGTTGGCTAATTTTTCTAGCTTAATATCCCTGTTATAATTGTATGGCATGAAATGCCAAAATGTTAATGGAAAGTAGCAAATAAGTAGAAGAATGCCTCAGGTATCTACAAATTCCCTAATTTGCATATCTGCTTGTTATTTGTAATTCACCTGCATTGTATAAACATGTGTTAATGATGTTATTTTACAATATTTTTTGTAGAAAATATGGGTCAATACTACCTATTTTCTCACTGTATTGGATGACAGAAAACTTGAACACTTCAAAGACTTTAAATTAAAGGGTGGATGGCATTCATGACATTAGCATTCTTACTCATCTACTGGGTTGAGTGAACATTATATTATTTAGGGGTAGTTAAACTTGAGGTCCCAATTATAGCATTTACATAATGTATGTTGACCCAAAGACAGATTATTAACCCAGCATTTTGTCATTTTCATACAAAGCATACTATTGTGCTTAATGAGTAAAATCTTGCTTTGTGGTATAGACATTATCCTTGAGCTTTCACATTAGCAAGGGGGAAACATGCATAAATGTCTTATGTGCTGGACCTGGTGGTACAGGCTTGAAATTCCAGCTCTGTGAAAGGGTTATAAATTAAAGTTCATCCTGGGTTACAGAGTGAATTCAAAGCTAGTTTAAACAATTTAGTGAGGCCCTATATCAAAAGATAGAGATCTGAGGATGTAAGTCAGGAGTGGAGCCTTTGATTAGTGTACGTGAAGCCCTGGGTTAGCACAGATCAACAATAACAGCAACCCCCACCTCCATGTTTCTTTCTTTTCTTTTTGAAGCAAGATATTGCAGATTAAGAAAATATCTACTTTTGATGGTTAAAACATAAAGAGTTGTGACTGATGAGCTAAATCAACAGGTAAAGGTTCCTGCTCTCTCATGCCTGTTAAGCTGAATACAAGACCCATGACCCACATAGTAGAAGAAAAGTAATTTTTGCATAGTTCTCTCTGACTTACACACACACACACACACACACACACACACACACACACACACACACACACACACACACACCCCAAGACTGAATAAATGCAGTAAAAATGAAATAAATGATTGATTTTATCCATTTCTATGGAAAGAATATGCAATAATTCTGGCAAATTAGAATCTCAATAAAGGGGAAAACCAAATTTTCACATTTTTGTTCCATACAGAGTTGTTGGTTTTAAAGCTTATTGGTGGTGCTAGTACATCCTTGGTTTTGGGGGAAACAGGAACCATATTTGTATCATCTGCTAATGCATATTATTATATTCCCAGAATTTTGATCACACAAAACAACAGCACTGGAAATAATGAATAAGACAGAATATGCTGAATGTATCACAGAGCTTTCTAATATATATCACTGTTATTTCTAGAGATCATGTGGAGGTACTTTTCAGATCTCTAATATAATGGTTATAATTAACTAAAGGTTCCAGCATCTGGACACCAGAGTCATGTTGGTGGTACTAAGCCTACGGTTCCCAAGGTGAAAAAGCACCATATATTACAGCTTACACGGTTTAAAAAAAACACCATGTATCAGAGAGGTTAAAAAAAAAAGCACCATGTATCAGAGAGCACTGAGGCCTCATGCTGTAGGCATATTTGGCTTCCCATGACACCAATGAAGACTGCTCATTGGAACCTACACCTTCCCAACCCAGGTACCCCAACTTCTATAGGCAAAGTGTCCAGAAAAATATGGATGTTTTAAAAGGATTAATCACCACCAGGATTGAGTTTCATCTATTGAAAGAGAAATGCTGAACAAGTGTTGCAGATAACTATTCCTCCCTGAAACTATCCCATGTTATATTTCAGATTCTATGAAAATCCCCAATGAATCCATACAGCTGACTACCAATGAACCAATCTCCTTTTGTCAATCTTCTCTTTCTTGTCACCCATTCCTTACATACTTCCCAAATAACATGTCCTTGGTTCTTCGTTTGAGTCTTCTGCTATCAAATTCAAGTAAAACACACCCAAAGTTGTTTTATTTGCAAAATTCACAGATTATAACTCTATTGATGTCAGTAAAAGGGAATGAATAGGGAATTTTCTAGATATGGAATCAGAAAGAAAAAGTGTGGATGAGGGAATCTATCAAGATCTAGAAAGCAGAGAGTGATGCAAACATGATAAACACTAGACTCTAGGTACCCTCTGGAGGACTATAGATCTGTAATCTATTTTTTATATAAAGACGAATGCAAATCTACAAAAACCTAATTCTTACAACAATGTATCTTCAGACAATATGCATAGACAAGGATTCAAAATGTATATAGAATTAAATTAATACCGCTGTTCTGTACATACAGGAGTGGTCCTCAAGCTTGTGACCTGTGATTGGAGATTCTAAAGATAGCTCCTGGTTGACATGTGCATAAATACAAGAATAAGTTGACTTCTTTGATGACATTCACTTTCAAGAACAATGGCTTGATCTTTCTTTGTTCTTCATTTTTAAACTTTTGATGAAATTTCTGGGTTGTGTTCTATGAAATTCAACAAGAAAATAGGCAGTCAACCTGGAAGTGGTTACTTTCATGGCCTATTGATGTGAAAGGATCAAGGAAGAGACAAGTTTCATTCTTCTGTCTTATTCTCTGATGCTGCAAGAAAAAAGAGGAATTGAGGGAATTGTTTTTCCTCAGCAAAATATTGCCAACATGAAAAACAAGCCAGGTAGACCAACATCCTTATAATCACTTGAAGCACATCAAATTCTATAGCAATTATATTTGTTATATACATTTGTCTTTCTTTATATGCTCTTCTTACTGGTATAAATTATAGCCTTCTAGTACTACTTCATAAGATTTATTCTTCCACTTATTCTTTACTGATTCTATTATTATTTTATTCCTCTTCTACTACCACTAACTTGTTCATGATACAAGCCTTCAGTTTAATATTACCACCTCAGTAAAATCTTACTCCCTCAGGATCTATGTGGAGAGGAATACATACATTCATTCATAAATCTCTTTGCTAATACTCATATTGTATTAATATTCTTTATGTCATTCTCATTCTTTCTACACAAGATTTGGCTGAAAGAAAATGATACACACACAAAAAAAGAAAATGATACACATTTTTTTGTTACAAAGGTCTGTCATAGAGCATACAACCTAGTGACAGATGCATATTCCATGAATGAATGAATGAATGAATGAATGAATGAAGACTGACATTTATTTCAAGGAAGAATAAATGTCTGTCTGATCTTATATTTCATTTTTCCCACATGTGTTCCTGTCAGCACTTATGATAGAAGAATACTGTCTTCTTAGGCCTATTTAACAATATCTTGTGGACATTGGCATTGCTTTCTCCATATTCCTGTTTCTAGAAGTTTTATAATTCAAAGTGAAGGAAGAAAGAGGGTTAAAAAAAAGATACAAATATAGAAAAATGGATAAAAACAAACAATTAAAAATGTTTTTTCTCTGTCGTTAGGAATAAAGCTATGCCCAGCACTGTACTTTAGCTTGAAACATCCTCAGAGATCAGATGATGTAAGATGACCCTGGTCTTAGAAATGAGAATCGTCAATAGTGATGGCATGCCCTGATGACTACTACACATTGTTTCTGTAATATGCAGTTACTGCTAATCTCTTCCACTTGTAATGCCACAGGATACAGATGACATGCCTCAAGTCCTCTTTCTTACACTGATAGACTCTTCGTCTTATTCACTTTTACCTCCTACCATTGTTCTTGTTTCTGCTAGTCAGCTGCTCTGAAAAGTTTAAGCCAGTTGCACACAGACCAGGTTGAATTAGTGACCTGTTAAACAATGCAGCATGACTTCATTTTTATAAACAGCGTGGCAGCTGTTTGGGGATCTACATGTAAGCATGGTTAGAGCTAATGATAACAAGCCTTCTATCTCACAGGTGGATGAGATGTCTGACCCAGAATCTCAATGTTTCATGGTAATCTGAGGCTCCTTAAGAAGTAAACAACTCTCTTCAACTGATGGATATTGTCAAGCAACAGGCCTCTTGTGTCTTTATTTTGCTGTGACTCTCTCTCTCTCTCTCTCTCTCTCATTGAACATCTGGAATAGCTTGATTTGGAAGATCTGGCTGCAAAATGGGAACGTGGTCTATTAAGAAGCAATGAACAGGCTGGAATGTGGCAGGCGAGTTAAGAATTTGAAGCTAACCTAGGGAGGATGCTTAATTCTCATTCAAAGGGGAAATAGAAAAGACACTGGATCAGTTGAAGAAAGGAACAGGACCCAGCAGCCTACCATAGTTGTCCTTTGAAAGATTCCGCCTAAGAAAGGATCAAAAGAGAAGCTAAGTCTCACATCCAAACTTTGGGCAGAACAGAAGGAGTCCTATGGATGAGTGGAGGGGCCAGAAGCTCCATAAGAAGACCAACAGAGAGTGTGTGGCATGTGAAACAGACTTGGGTGAGGGTGTGCAGTGTTTTCCCACTGAAAATAGACTTGTGAGAGAGCTGGTGATGTTTGTCCACTAAAAGAGATACCGCCTCTTGCATGGACGTGGTCTGGCCCTTGACTCTAAGAGTACCCAAATAAAGAGGCGGGGCTTTTTGGTCTTTGCTGTTTATCATTCCACTTCTAGATATTCCTAGAGAGAACCACTCCAGAGAATGTTTTGAGGTTACAGGCTCCAGCTGCTGCTCTGGTGTTGGCGCCGGTGGCTGCAGTTGCAGTATCCTCTCTGTTAAACTGCTGGTTTGCTGTTTAATGGGTCCTGTTGGAATCCTGCCGACAATGCCAGTAAAATTGCTCCAAAAAAAATGAGTCTAAAAATGTCTACTTCTCCTATTCCCATCAATCTCTTCTCTCTTATATAGGGTAGGTGGGTTGGAAGGGAGAGATAAGCATTTTTAAAAAACATATAAAGCAGGTTTTAAGGGATGGGATAAACATTGAGATGTAACAAGAATAAATTAATAAAAAAAAAAAAAGACCAAAAAAAAAAAAAAAAAAAAAAAAAAAAAGATTCAAAGCCTACAAGAGCCAACAAAACTGGGCCTCAGGGGCTCTGCAGAGACTGATGCACCAAACAAGGACCATGCATGGAGGACCTAGGCCCCCTATTCAGATGTAGCTGATAGGCACCTCAGAACGCATATGGATACCCTATTAGGTGCAGCAGCAATCAATGTCATGCACTGTGTTGCCTGCACTTTTATTACTTTCCCCTGGTGTGGTACATTACCATGTCACAGAAGAAGAGGATGCAAGCAGTTGGTATGGGAGAAGGGCTCCCCATCTTGGAGGATTAGAGGAGGGAAATAAGAAGAAGCAGGAGGGAGAGTGGGACAGGGAGAAAATGAGGGAGAGGTCTACAGGTGGAATGTAAAGTGAATAAGTTTTTAAAAAGAAAGAAAAATAAAAAGAATTTGAAGCCAACCTGGACTACATAGCAAGCTTAAAACTACCCTGTCTCAAGTAGGTAATAAAAAAGAGATGCAAGATGTGCCTTATGTCACATCATAGAAAAAGAAACTAAAATTAGTCAAGAACATAACTTTCAGGGATACCTGTAGAATAACTGGTATATCAAGTTTATCTTTAATTGACATAATTACCAATATTTGCAAGGAAATGTACATTTTGATATGTGTATATTGAAGATTTTTAAATTCAAGAAAATTAATACACATCAATACCTGCCTTGAATATTTTTGTGATACAAACAAATTTATGAACACATCATTCTTTTAGTCAATTTACAATATCCAGTATTTTAAATTACATTTTTAGAGAGGATTATAAGGCTTTAGGATATCTTTCCCAAAGTATTAGCTATATAATGAACAGCAAATTAAGATAAAAATATTAAAAAATAGAAAATAAACAGAATAATAGCTTGGCTCCATGTACACAACACTGAGGTAAGATAATCTTGAATTATAAAACTTAGACACTTAGAGCTCTTTTTTGGTTCTTAGACTTTTAATGTATCAGAGTAATTTCTCTTGGCACCACATTTTAAAATTAACAGCACTTTTAAAGGCAGAATTCTGTCTGTGGTAGAAATGAGAGCATTGTGCCAGGTGGCTTGTTTGCCACATTTGAAGTCATCTCCATAAGGAGGTTCTTAGATGCTCATCATCCTTTTTGAGGTTGGCTGGGTGTTGCCAGGATTTGACCTGTCTCCTTGTCAATGAATCTTTGAAATAATAGAACTATTTGAATGCCATATTCTGTATGTCTCTGAGGTTTCTGAAGACCTTGTCTGACTATTTTTCCTTATCTTCCTATACAATCGTATCTATCTGTTGCATCTAAGATGTATATTCTTGTGACAAAAATAGACTAGTATTGATATGACCATGATTTGATCAACTAACAATTAACTTGTATAACTTATTTATGCAAACAACCTGCAATAGCACTTTCAAAGCATTAGAAGTAAACCTTGTATTATAATTGAGTTATATGGACACAATACCTCATATTAGATTAGAAATATATCTAACATGTATGCAGAATAATCTTACATTTGAATTCTATACCACTGTATCTAAAATTAAACTTATTTTGCATCTATATACAAAATTCTATACCAATGAATTAAAAATAGCCTTGTGAGTGATAAGGCATTAAGTTGATGAGCAGATTCACTAATCTACTTTTTGTTCTATCATCCTTATATATTTCTATATGCCTCTTCTTTCTTTTCAATCCCTATATACAAACCTAATAATAGGAGATAAAGGAAAAGAGAGGCATCCATGAGTCCAACCCTGTTTTCTTTCTAAATAGGACCAATAATAACTTATAACTAACTCCCATTTAAAAAAAATCCTTCTATAGCCCAAGAAAGCAACCAAAAACCTACCTAACCCTCCTTAAATGAAATGATGTCATTCTCTTAAGGTTTTTTCCAGCTGATTTGGGATAAATAAAACTGTGTGGGGCCCAAATAAAATTGGGGAAATGGTTAAACAAATTAGGAATAGCATTTGTGGTCCAAGCTAAATTAGAGTCCTGTGTGGGACAGTCTGAAATGCTGGACAAATTGGGATTGGAAGCTTTCTTCGAAGGTGTCCTTTGAGCCGTCCTGTTCTGATGAGGAGCAGCAACTGAAGCACTTGGTCCTAGAACATGAAGTATGCAGGATGTCAGTGTCCGGCATTCTGAGAAGAATGAATCCTGTCAGGTCTGATCCAGGGTCAGTGTCCAGTTCTTTTGTTCTGAAAACATAACACTTTCTTACATGCATTATACAGCCCCAAAATTATAAATGTATAAGGTGTGCATGATGCACAGAACAATTTAGGCTGGTTTTCTGCTCTTTGTATGATCAGAAAAAAAGACAGCTATAAATCTTCATACTAAGAATGGCATCTAATAATAATTCATAGTTCTGTAGCCAACAGTAAGCATTGTCTATTCCTAGACACTCATGTCTCAGCTTAAATTCTTCTCATCCCATTATATCCCCCTCCCTCATCCCCTCCCAATCCTCCTTCCCTCCTTCATCCTCTCTCCCTCCCTCCTCTAGTGCTCAGAAAGGGGAGCCCTCCTCCCCTAACATCTGACCTCAGCCTATCAAGTCTCATCTGTACTACCTATAACCTCTTCTTCTGTAGCCTGGCAAGGCCGCTCTGCCAGGGAGAAGTGATCAAAATTTGGTGGCTAGAGTGCATGTCCAAAGTAGTCCCTACTCTTCACATTGTGGGAGCCACAAGATACTACTACATCTGAGCAGAGGGTCTAGGTCCACATCACACCTGGTCCTTTTTGATGTTTCAGTCTCTGTATTGTAGGGAAGTTATCCTGTATTATGTGGCTAGTATCTGCTTGTGAGTGAGTACATACCATGTGGGTCTTTCTGGGTTGGGTTACCTCACTCAGCTTGGATGCAGGCAGAGTCAACAGCCAAACTTTGCCAAGACAGGATAAGCAAGTCCTCAATAGTTGCTGCTTCACAAATATGTCTGTCAGATAATATTGGGCCAGAAGGCTGAAGATGATACTCCAATGTTATGCAGAGTTTTGGGTGACTATTCACGCAACAAACTGTCTCTGTGATCTTCTCATTTAGGAAGCTGATAACCTGCACTCTTGGTATACTCAGGTAATCAATTTTATTCCTTCTCAAGTCTCTAGGGGGTTGAAGACCCAATATTTTGTTTTACAATTAAGCTTAGTTGTTTAGGGGTTAAGATATTTTTAGGTCTAGACAGATGTTTTAAGTTGATAATGATGAGATATGATAGATATTGATTTACAATCAAAATTTTAGATATACCAAGATAGGAAAGATGTTTTCTTCAAGTCTGTCAAATACAAATAGCCAAAACAATAAAAACGTAACATTTATATAATTCCTGATTGTGTCATGGTTCTTCTTGCTGTAGGTAGTTTTTTGTATATGTGTGTAATAATATAAATGTATATGTAAAAAATAAAAAAGTTTAATTAAAAAAGAAATTATTACACTAATAAACTCATTATGTTACACCCTAATTGAATCCTAGAAAAACAAAATCCTGAGTTAATTTATACTAGCCTACTTATCAAGAAGTCCAATTTACATATGTTCCCAGTTTGCTTTCTGTTGCTGTATGAGACACCACAACCAAAACCATATTGGGGAGCGAAGAAGGAAAGGTTTATTTTGTGTTACAGGATACAGTTCATCACAGAAAGAAGGCAGAAATGGAGGCAAAAACCACGGAGTCATTTTAAGAAGAGGACATGGTAGGGCCTACCCTACCTAACCTAATCCAAGGTTAATTAGAATAAAACAAAAAAATACCATAAAATATCACAGCAATGTGTACATCTTTTTGAAAGGCAAAGTAATCACAAGATGATTACAGTTGCACAAAATATTTTAAGTAGATCAGCATAAAAATCAAGCATTTTCTCTCTGTTAGAATATTTGCTTTGGGGTTGTAGTGTGCTTCCTTCATTCTATTTTTATTTTAGAATTAAGAGCAGTTCATGATTAAATAAGACAATTAAGAATTTTTCCTTATACATTCTCACTTCTGCTTTCTCAGGCTTCATAAAAGTCATAAATTATCTGTATTTTTGTTGTTTTGGCATTTCTAGTATTAAAGTTCTTCCTTATGAATGATTCAGTATACTATTATGTATATATACAAGTGTATATATGAATGTAGAGGGCAACATTAGTATATGGATAAAAATTGCCCTTCCTTATTATCTCCAATTATTCCCATTGACTTCCCCAAGAGAAGCGATGGCTGTACTTCGATAGAGTCTGATGTATTCACTAATATGCTCATGAAGGATACAGAAGAATGGATGCATAAATCCGATATGTGTAATAAAACTTTGTTTCATATGACATGGTAGTAATTTTCCAAATATAATAAAAGAAATCAGTATATATACACACCTTTCCAGAGGTCACTTGTAAGTCTAAGTCTCCTTCAAGCATGCAATACATAGTTGAATAATAGAATACTTTTTGAATCTCCAGTGCACTCTGGCACTTAAATACACAGAGGTTATAACTACCAGCCACAACAACCAATTTGAGAGTAAATATTATTTATTAATGTTTTTTATTTCAATTAAAAAGATCAGCAGAGTAAAATAAATACACGCTTTTCTTTTTTATTCTTTTTTTTTATTAATTTATTCTTGTTACATCTCAATGCTTATCCCATCCCTTGTATTCTCCCATTCCCCCCCCCCATTTTCCCATTATTCCCCTCCCCTATGACTGTTCCTGAGGGGGATTACCTCCCCCTATATATTCTCATAGGGTATCAAGTCTCTTCTTGGCTACCTGCTGTCCTTTCTCTGAGTGCCACCAGGTCTCCCCCTCCAGGGGACATGGTCAAATGTGAGGCACCAGAGTACGTGAGAAAGTCATATCACACTCTCCACTCAACTGTGGAGAATGTTCTGACCATTGGCTAGATCTGGGAAGGGGTTTAAAGTTTACCTCCTGTATTGTCCTTGGCTGGTGCCTTAGTTTGAGCGGGACCCCTGGGCCCAAATCTGACTATCATAATGTTCTACATGTAGATTTCTAGGACCCTCTGTATCCTTTTATTTTGCTATTCTCCCATAAGTCTCTCATTTAGAGTCCCAATAGGATGCCTCCCCCTCTGTCCCAGTTTCCTGGTAAGTGAAGGCTTTCGTGGGCCATGCCCCTTGGGCTAGTATGCAGATATAAGTGAGTATATACCATTTGATTCTTTCTGCTTCTGGGTTAACTCACTCATTATGATCATTTCTAGCTCAATCCATTTATCCACAAATTTCAGGAATTTCTTGTTTTTAATAGCTGAGTAGTATTCCATAGTGTATATGTACCACAGTTTCTTTATCCACTCTTCTACTGAGGGACACTTAGGCTGTTTCCATGTTCTGGCTATTATGAATAGGGCTGCTATGAACATGGTTGAGCAAATTTTCTTGTTGTGTGCTGGAGCATTTTCTGGGTATATTCCAAGGAGTGGAATAGATGGGTCTTGAGGAAGCCCTATTCCCAGTTTTCTGAGATAGCACCAGATAGATTTCCAAAGTGGCTGTACTAGTTTGCATTCCCACCAGCAATGAAGGAGTGTTCCTCTCTTCCCACATCCTCGCCAGCATGTGGTGTCCCTTGAGTTTTTGAACTTAGCCATTCTGATGGGTGTAAGATGGAATCTCAGAGTTGTTTTGATTTGCATTTCCCTGATGACTAAGGAGGTTGAGCATTTCTTTAAGTGTTTCTCAGCCAGTTGATACTCCTCTGTTGAGAATTCTCTGTTTAGTTCCAAGCCCCATTTCTCAGTTGGGTTATTCAGTTTGGTGGTGTTTCTTGAGTTCTTTATATATTTTGGATATTAGACCTTTGTCAGATGTAGGGTTGGTAAAGATTTTTTCCCAGTCTCTAGGCTGTCGCTTTGTTCTCTTGACAGTGTCTCCTGCCTTACAGAAGCGTCTCAGCCTCATGAGGTCCCATTTATTAGTGGTTGACATTAAGACCTGTGCCGTTGGTGTTCTGTTCAGGAAGTTGTCTCCTGTGCCAATATGTTCCAGGCTCTTTCCCACTTTTTCCTCTAAGTGGCTTAGTGTCTCTGGTTTTATGTTGAGGTCTTTAATCCACTTTGACTTGAGTTTTCTGCAAGGTGACAAATATGGGTCCAGTTTCATTTTTTTACACATAGACCTCCAGTTAGACCAGCACCATTTGTTGAAAATGCTATCCTTTTTCTAATGAATGGATTTGGCTTATTTGTCGAAAATCAAGTGACCATATGTGTGTGGATTCATATCTGGGTCTTCGATTCGATTCCACTGATCAACCAGCCTGTTGCTGTGCCAGTACCATGCTGTTTTAATTACTATTGCTTTATAGTACAGTTTGAGATCAGGTATGGAGATTCCTCCAGAGCACCTTTTACTGTACAAGATTGTTTTAGCTATTCTGGGTTTTTTGTTTTTCTATATGAAGTTCAGATTTGAACTTTCAATGTCTTTAAAAAATTGTGTAGGTATTTTGATAGGGATTGCATTGAATCTGTAGATTGCTTTTGGTAGGATGGCCATTTTTACTATGTTAATTCTCCCGATCCACGAGCAAGGAAGATCATTCCATCTTCTCAGATCATCTTCAATCTCTTTCTTCAGATTTCTGAAATTTTTTTCAAACAAGTCCTTCACTTGCTTAGTTAGAGTAACTCCTAAATATTTTCTATTGCTTGTGGCTAATGTGAAGGGTGTGGTTTTCCTAATTTCTTCCTCTGCAAGCTTGTCATTTGTGTATAGGAAGGCTACAGACTTTTTTGAGTTAATTTTGTATCCAGCCAATTTGCTGAAGGTGTTTATCAGCTGTAGGAGTTCTCTGGTGGAATTTTGAGGGTCACTTACGTACACTATATTATCATCTGCAAATAGGGATAATTTGACTTCCTCCTTTCCCATTTGGATACCCTTGATCTCCTTTTGTTGTCTTATTGCTCTGGCTAGAACTTCGAGTACTATATTGAAGAGATATGGAGAGAGTGGGCAGCCTTGCCTTGTTCCCAATTTTAGAGGAATTTCCTTGAGTATCTCACCATTTACTTTGATTTTGGATATTGGCTTGCTGTATATAGCCTTTATTATGTTGAGGAAAGTGCCTTGTATCCCCGATCTCTCTAAAACTTTAAACATGAATGGGTGTTGAATTTTATCAAATGCTTTCTCTGCATCCAAGGAGATGAGCATGTGGTTTTTTATTTTCAGTTTGTTTATATGGTGGATTACATTGATGGATTTCCGTATATTAAACCATCCCTACATGCCTGGAATGAAGCCTACTTGGTCATGATGAATGATATCTTTGATGTGTTCCTGTATTCGTTTTGCAAGTATTTTATTTAGTATTTTTGCATCTATGTTCATAAGAGAAATTGGTCTGAAATTCTCTTTCTTTGTTGAGTATTTGTGAGGTTTAGGTATCAATGAGACTATGGCCTCATAGAATGAATTTGGTAATTTTCCATCCACTTCTATCTTTTGGAGTAGCTTGAAGAGTATCGGTATTAGCTCGCCCTTGAAGGTCTGGTAGAATTCTGCACTGAAACCATCTGGCCCTGGGCTTTTTTTGGTTGGGAGACCATCAATCTTTTCTTAAGTCTATAGACATTTTGCCTCAAAACCTATCACATAGTTTTTAGCTAAGATTTCAAAATTTAATTATTATTTGAGAAATGTTTCTGAAAAAGAAAATGAGGGAGCTGAATCCTTTAAAACATATAACTAGCAACAACAAAAGCATGTTTAAAATGGAGCCACTGAGACAGGTCAGTGGGTAAATGAGCTGCCAGGCTTGGCTACCTGAATTCCATCCCCAATACCCATAGTGTGGAAGAGAAGAGAGTCCTTCAAATTTGCCTTACCTCCACATGCAGCATAAGCTAAATATAATTTTAAACACTTTAAATAAATTACTTATATTCTTGTATTCTACTCATTTATTTTTATTACAGGAACAAGGACTTTTTCCTTCAATTTTATGTCACATAAAAAAGAGAAATCATCAAAATTTTACCCATATTGTTTTGTAAATTAGAGTTATCCCACATGGAAACTACATACGTGATTTGAAATTATCTGATTTCTACAGTAAACACAAAAAGAAATAGGTTAAGTTCATATTAATACCATAATTTATATCTACTAACATTTATTATGTTACTGTTTGAACATAAAATCAACAAAAAATATTAGTATGATAGTTCACATCCTTTTAATGCATTAAGTACTTAGAACACAGTGTCTTTCACACTTCTAATGTGTTCCACTTAACCTAGCCATTTGGGATTCTGCAGAGAGTAGTTCATGCCTCTCATTCTGGAAAGGGCAACTCAGTAGGTATACAAATGAGAAAATGGCTATATTCCATGGAGCGGAATAGCTGGGTCTAGAGGAAGCCCTAGTCTCAGTTTTCTGAGAATGTGCCAGATAGATTTCCAAAGTGGAATATACCCAGGAAATGGTCCACCACACAACAAGGACATACGTTCAATCATGTTCATAGCAGTTTTATTCATAATAGCCAGAACATGGTAACAGCCTACACATCCCTCAGTTGAAGAATGGATAAAGAAAACCATGGCACATTTACACTATGGAATACTACTCAGCTATTAAAAACAAGGAAATCCTGAAATTTGTGGACAAGTGGATGGAGCTAGAAATGACCATACTGAGTGAGTTAATCCAGAAGCAGAAAGGCTCACATGGTATATACTCACATGTCCCATGAAAGTCTTCACTTACCAGGAGATTGAGATAGATGTAAAGACATCCTACTGGGAACTCTAGCTAAGAGAAATATAGGAGATGGAGAACTAGAAGGACCGAGAGGGTCCTAGAAAACTACACGAAGAACATGGTGATGGGTGGATCAGGGCCCAGGGGAGTCTGCTCAAACTATTGCACTAACCAAGGACAATATAAGTAGTAAACATTGAACCCCTACTCTAATCTACCAAATACACAGGACATTCTCCACAGTTATGTGGAGAGCGGGAAATGATTCTGGCATGAACTCTGATGCACTATATTTGACCAAGATGAGACTTGATAGGCTATGACCATATAGTGGAGGAGGAGGTCCCCCTGGGTCATAGGCCTAGGGGAGGGGAATAGGGTGAAAGCGGGAGGGAGGGAGGAGTGGGAGAATACAAGTGATGGGAAAACATTGAAGTGTAATCTGAATAAATCAATAAAATTAAAATTAAATTAAAAATGAAAAAATGCATTTTTATTGAAAAAAAGTTCATATGCTGATTATGGCATTGGTGCTTCTGGTGTGATTTCAATCTGTATTCACTTATTCAACTTTTTAATAGTAATATGCAATTGCACATTCAAGCTTGGCTTAATCCTTCATGTGTGTTTGTTTCCCTTTATGAGCTAAAAATTGGCTGTAATCGTGTGGAAAATCCAGAACAAGCTGTGGCAGTATGCAAGAGCACTGCAATAGTGACAGAAAAGGAAAGGATCTGTTTTCATGGTTTTTTTGACTTCCCAATGTGCTAAGTGGGCAAATGCTGTTACTAAAATAAACAACCACGGAAAGTATTCACTTCAGAAATAAAATTTTAACTGCCTTTTGGTAAGAGTACCAGGACAATATCATGCATGAGAGGTACTTAAATATTAGAAAAACTTCAGAAACTCTGCTCTGCTTATGTGACGGACATGTAGAAAAATTGTCTATTATACTATATTGCTTTAATTTGCTCTTCTTTGTTCATCTTTAATCTTAACTATTGTTTGATAACTATCACTCAATAAAATTCTAGCCCATCCTTGCATTCCACTGGGGTTATCGCCTTCTGCCATAATTCTTTTCCAGATTTCTGTAAGAGCCATTAACATAGACTCCGTCTTGTCTGGCCACCACCACAGGCTATTCAGAACTAAACAAACAAACTGTTTAAAAAGTACTTGATTATGTAATTTCTCAGCCAGCCCTATGCCATGGCTTCTATTTTTTCTTTGAGTAAACCCAGCAGTCTCACCAAGCTGTGTACTCTGATGCCAAACTCTCACCTTGGTCTTAAACTCCTGCCTATATGCATCCCACCCATACCAGCTAGAGCCCCGATGTTCTTCAAGCAAATTTATCCTTGTATTTTTCATATAATCTTCCTTTGTCTCTGAAAGTACATTGTAATATATTGACATGGTACTCTCCCTTCCCTTACTCCCACAACTCAGCTTACTTTTGCACTTTGTGAAGAAATTCCACTGAGCAACACAAGACATGGCTCAGTAGTTATAAGCAAGATGTGCTTGTTCAGAGGATCCACCTTCTGTTCCCACTACTCATATGGCCACTCTAAAGACCCGCAGCTACAATTCCAGAAGATCCAATGGTCTCATATAGTCTCTGAAAGGACTATACATGCATATAGTGTGCATACATACAAGGAAGCGAACTACCCACACACATAAAATAAAATATATATTTAAAATAACAAATATTACTGAGATATTTATTTTACGTTGAAACATGGCTGAATCCTAAACCAATGCACTCTGAACATCATTTTCCCATTCCCTTGCTTCTTATACAAATTCACACTTTCTAACATACACTACTTATTTACTGATTATGTAAACATTTTGTTCTGTTTTAAGGAATTAGCTTGCATACTTTATTTGGGTGAGGCTATGTATGTTGAAGATTTATACAAATATTAAGAATGTTAAAGGGAGTCAGAAGTGAGGCACTGGTGAGTGACCTTCCTACTAGCAGTACTGCCCTACTTTCTAGTCTCAGTTCCCAAGGACTTACTCCACCTATCCCCACCCCACCTCACTGCCATCCCAGTAGCTAGATTCCTGCCATCAACTCTGCCAGATAACAGGTGCTCAGACATAGATCACACCAGTCAGAAGAGAAGGAGAGTAACCCATTTGTCAAAAGAAATATACTACTCCATAGACACCATTCTCAAGAATCCATTGCAACCCCTCTGCCAACCATAATGCCTACCATGCAGCCACTCCCATGCCCCCAACGTTAGAAAACTTCACTTAATCAGGTGCTGGCCCCTATGTGCCTAAAGACTCCTGTAAGAATATAATGAGCAACCAGGGCAATATGGCACCAGCAGAGCGCAGCTAGACAACGACAGTAACACCTAAACATTTCCATAAGGCTGAAGCACAAGAAAATGATCTTAAAACCAATTTTATAAAGACTTTTTAAAAAACATTTAAAAAATCACTTAAAGAATTAGAGAAAAAATAAACAAAAGATGAAAGGAAATCAATAAATCCCTTAAGGATAGCCAAGAAAACCAAGAAAAAAACAGAGGAAGAAACTGTTCAAGAATTGAAAATGGAAATATAAATAGACACTATAAAGAAAACCTTAACTGAGCCAATTCTGAAAATCAGAAATTTTGATAAGTGAGCAAAAACTACAGATGTATGCATCACAAATAGATTATAAGAGATGGAAGAGAGAATCTCAGACTTTGAAGATTTAATAGAAGAAAGAGAAACATCAATCAAAGAAAGTGTTAAATCTAAGGAATTCCTAACATAAAGCATTCAGGAATTCTGGGACACTATGAAAAGACTAAACCTAAGAATAATTGGAATAGAAGAAGAAGATTCCCAGTTCAAAAAACCAGAAAATATATTTAACAAAATAAAAAGAAAAAAAATTTAACCTAAAGAAAAACTTGCCCATAAATTACATGAAGCTTACAGAATTCAAAATAAATTGGATCAGAAAAGAATGTTCCTGAGCCACATAATAATCTATACACTAAACAAAAACAAAGAAAGCATATTAAAATCTGCAAAAGAAAAAGTCAACTAATATATAAAGATAGACCTATTGGAATTACACCTGACTTCTTCTGAGAGAAGCCCCTAAAACCCAGAAGGGTCTGGAAATATGTCTTGCAGTCTCTAAGATACCAGCCCAGACTACTATATGTAGCAAAATTTTTAATCGCCACAGATGGAGAAAATAAGATATTACATGAAGAAGTCTGATTTAAACAGTATTTATCCACAAATCCAGCCCTAGAAAAAGTACTAGAAATCTCTTTGCTTCCTTTGCTATTTGAACTATTGAAAAGTTGTTTCATGATTAATGTGGTAATTACAACGGCATTCACTCTCAGTATTATTTTCTATTTAAAATCCAATATAACTTTATTATACTGTAATATGTATTATATACATATATAGTATAATATATATTTATATAGTCTTGATACTTTCTTCTATATACACTTATAAATGAACATGTATATCATAGTATAAATATATATTTATGCATGTATGTTTACAGTAAATTACAAATATATATTTATGCTTTCTAGAATATTAGAAATAGAAGGCATTGCAGTAAAATATTGGACAACCTATGATATACTATATTTCTGTCTTAGATAAGAAATTCTAAATTACAATTAATTGTTCAATAGTACCATCTCCATTTTATGGATTATCCAAGTCTTTTCCTTTGTCATTAGTTCAAGAGCCATTAGTTCCTCTTTAATTGTCTAAATGAGAAATTATAGCTGAAAACAACTTTGGAGGCAGTTTCATGTAGTTAGAAGTCAACTCTGTTAGCTAAGAAGAACTTTGAAATGGTCCAAAGGAAAAAGTAGTTGCTAAACCCAGGACACATAATGCAGGTATTTCATGGTGTAAGTTAAAAAAAAAAAAAAAAATCCAAGCATTCCAGTGATTTGATGTACTAGATATTGCTACCTTGACAAATTACCACAAACATAGGGACTTGGCTAATAAAATATTTTATCTTAAAGTTCTGTCATCAGAAGTATTTCAGGATCTTCCGAAGATAAAATCAAGGCTGAGGATGTAAACATATCTTCCTGGAGTCTTTAAGACAGAATCAACTTTATTCTATTTTCTAGTTGTTTGGTTTCCCGTCTCCTTGGTTCTGACCCATCTTCATCCAGCTTTAATGCATTTCTACACATCATACTTTGATCAATATTTCTATCCCTGACTAAATTTGGAAAAAGTTGACTCATGTTAAGGTTTCAGCTCCTGTCTTAAACTGGCCCACTGAGATGGTCTTTGATATTTTTTCAGTTCAAAATTACATGTTTTCAAATGCATCTTAAATTGTTTTAGGATATTTGACCACAATGTGAACACTGAGGTTGTGTTTTTTACTGGGAAACCCTGTTTTTAGTTGTGGTTTGGCTCTGCCTTTGCATACACATTTAATCAAAGAGCTTTCTGCTTGAATACTTTAAACAAGATTAAATAAATCAATCATTGGTCAAGAGGAAGAGCAAACAATCAGTTGACAGGAAGTCAACATAAGATTATTAAGAAAAAGCAATAGAGAGAGAGAGGGGAAATCAGGAGGACTGATAAAGAGATGCACAAGAAATATTAGGGAGGGGCATTCAGTTTGAAAGAGGTGTTTTGAGACAGCATGGAAGAAAGGGCATTCCTTTTGGGAAATCAGCTAATGAGGAAGGTCAGATGGGTGCTTTCTCTACCTCTTTGAGTTAGCCAGCTTTCACCCCAGCATCTGGTTCCCAAGTCCTTATTGGTAAAATTCAATGACTGAGATTTTGTTAAAAACAATATTTAATGTCCCATTTCCAGGTAAATTTACATATTCATGAATTTAAGAATGTTAGGATATGGCCATCATTGGAGGAATTTTTTCTTGTCAACCAATTTAAGATGTTCCAACTTTTCATTTTGTATGTTCTTATATTTGGTATATAATACAATAAATAACACATTGAACACACCAACATATTTCAAGAATAGTAATTTCTAATATTGAGTGCCTAGTTTTGAAATACAAATTATATCACACACAATTTTCACATAGCCACATGAAGTATTGATTATAATAATCTTATATATTAAGAAAGGATCCACAAACTTTGTATCAAGTAATACAACTTTGATTCAGTACAGTGACAGTCAATGTTCAAGTAGTCTAGTCCCCTCTGTCTGAAGGTCTATTGTTAACTGTCTACCATGTTATAAGCATGTATCTGGTTACCAAGTGCCATACTAAATGGAAAACAGAAAGCAGGAAAGAAATGGCCAGTAGCAATGGTTCTCCAGGTTTGGCCTATGTCAGAAATATCTAATAAAATGTAGGTTGCTAGCATCATATGTACAATTTCTGACTCAGCCAGGCTCAGTAAAACATCATAATCTATAAACAAGCAACAGTTCTATTGGATTGTGATGAGAACCACTGTTTTATAGAAAGGGAAGTCATTATAGAAAGGGAAGTCAAGGATTGGTCAAAATCCTACCTGGATTGTTCTGAACAAAAGAAGAAACTGAAGGAACAGAGTGATCCTGGTTAGTTTCAAGTCATCATGACACAAGATAGCATCATCTGAAAGGAAGGAACCCAATTTGAGAAAATGGCTCCATAAAACTGGTCTGTAGTCAAGTCTGTAGAGCATTTTTTTAATTAATGATTGATGTGGAAGGTCCCTTCCCTTTGTGGGTGGGATGATTCCTGGACTGGTGGTCCGAGGTATTGTAAGAAAGCAGACTGAGCAAGCCATGGGAGAACAAGATAATAAGCAATACCCCAGTATAGCCTCTGCATCAGCTTCTTCCTCAAGGTTCCTGCCCTGTTTGGGTTCTTGTCCTGACTTCCTATGTTGCCGAACAGTGATATGAAGTCAGGACAAGAACCCAAACAAATATCTTCACGGGATACAGAAAAACTTTTGGCAAAATCTAACACCCCTTCATGACAAAAGTCCTGGAAAAATTAGGGAGAAAAGGAACATACCTTAACATAATAAAGTCATTTTACAGCATACCCATAGCTAATATCAACATAAATGGAGAGAAACTCAAAGCAATTCCTCTAAAATCAGAGAGGAGGAAAGGTTGTCCATTCTATCTGTATTAGTTTAATATAGTACTTTAAGTCTTAGTTTAAGCAATATGAGAAATGAAGTCATTCAAGAGGATTCAAAGTTAAAAAGGAAGAAATCAAAGTATCTCTGTGTGTAGATGATGTGATAATATACATAAGTGATAATAAAATTCTGCAGGAAAAAAGTTCTGTCAGAAAACTTTTACAGCTAATAAACACTTTCAGTAATTAACTCACAAAATCAATAGCCCTCCTATACATAAATGACAAACGGACTGATAAAGGAATCAATGAGACAACACCTTTCACAATAGAGTCAAAAATAAAACAAATCTTGGGGTAACTATAACCAAGCAAGTGAAAGATTTGTAGAAGGTATACAAAGATGGAAATATTTTCTATGCTCATGGATCAGTAACGTTCACACCAAAAATAACCATGTTACCAAAAGCAATATACAAATTCAATACAATCCTCATGAAAATTCTAACACAATTCTTCAAAGATCTTGAAAGGACAATTTTCAGCTTCATATAGAAACACAAAACACAGGGTAGCTAAAATAATCCTGAACAATAAAGGGACTGCTGAAGGTATCACTTTTTCTGGTTTCTATACTAAAGAGCTACAGGGGGAAATATCATGGTATTGATACAAAAGAAGACACATTGATCAGTGGAATTGAAGACCCAGACATAAATCCACACACCAGGTTACATATAGAGAAAGGGACTAGTGGGAACATATGGCTCTCCTTGGGAGGGGCAAGAATAGATTTTATGCGTGGACTGGTTGAGGGAGTGTGGGGCGAGACAGCTTGAACTTGGAGGCACATGAGGTATGGTATGAAAACCTAGTGCATTAGAAACATTCTAAAAATATGAAGGCAATCCTAATTAAGTCTTCTAAAAATGAGCTAGATGGACCCAACTGGCTAGCCCTTGTCTAATATCAGGGCTAGGCTAGATGCAGTTGAGTTGTTGGCCAAAAAGTTCCCACGAAAATGCCCCAATAACTCAAGCTGTTGCGAAGATAATAGGTTAATTCTCCACAAAATGAGAACAAGGCACTGCTATTGAAGACAACATCCACAAACCTCATTGGACATGGAGAGTTTGGGTTGCCACCTTCACAGAACTTTTGTCTCTATGCCAGTTACCAAAAAAGAAATGTATTCACCAAGCCAGCCACAAAACCTCTGATCCACAGTTCTGTCCTGCTTGAAAAATATCCTAGAGCCATGGTAGAAAAAAACTTGGAAAAGTTCCTAATGAATGTCTGGTCTGATTTACAGTCCACTTTACTTTATGAACACTTACCTGACACTGCTTGTATGACCAAGAACCAAAGACTACATGGCCCAGTGACCCAAGGTAAAACTAATGCTTTTGGTCTTTAAAAAAAAAAAGTAGTGATAAAATGACTCCTAAAGATATTCTGATACATGTATAGATGAGTGCCTTATGCAGCTGTCATGAAAGAAGACTTCTCCTGTAGTAGATGGGAAATAATACACAATACACAATAAATAATACACAGGCAGACATTATGCAGAGGGAAAGAGAAAGACCTTCAAACACTAAGCTCTAAGTTGTCATCTCCATCAAGAAAGTCTCCTCAAGAGTTTAAGGAACCTCAAGGAAGACAGGAGGTAGAAAGAGTATAAGAGTCAGAGGGGATGGAGGACACTAGGAGAACAAGACATTCAAATCAACTGAGCAAAGCTTATATGAACTCACAGAGGCTGAAGTAGCATACACATGGCCTGCCTGCATGGCTCCAGGCTTTCTTCTTATGTGTTATGACTTTCAGGTTAATATTTTAATGGTGCTCTTGAGTGTGAACAAGTGGATCTCTAACTCTTGTGCTTTCTCTTAGATTCTTTGTTTTTCTGTTGTTTGGCCTCGTTCAACTTCAATGTGACTTTTTCTGTTATTATTTTTTGTTTTATTTTGTGATATTTTGTTTTTTATCTCTTATACAAATCCTGTTCTTTTATAATGAGAGACAGAACGGATGTTGATATGGATGGGAAAGGAGGTACAGGGGTGTGTAGAGGGAGGGAAACTATAATCAGGATATATTGTATGAGAACAGAATCTATTTTTAATAAAACTCAAACATGCTTCCAAGAAGAGCGAAATTAAGAAAAGAAAAGAAATAAAATAAAAATTCTGTGAGCAAGCCAGGGAGTCTAAGCAGACAATCAGTGTTTCTCCATGGTCTCTGCGTCCATTCCACCCTTGTGTTGTCTTGGCTTCCCACAATGATGAACCTTAAGCCTTTAAAAAGAAGTGCAACCTAGTGGGAGATGTTTAGTTTATGAGAGGTGCTGTCTTCAAGAGTGATTAATGTAGTTCTTATGGTTGTAGGCTCACATAAATGGGTTGCTATAAAAGACCCTAGTACTTTCCATGAACTGTTTTCTTCTCACAGAGGGTTCTGGTTTTCTTTCTGCTCTGTCCTGTTGTTATGTGGCCATGGGCCATTGCCAGGATACTGATGCCAGGTGGCTAAGACCTTCCACTCCTGAGAATCAGAAGCTGAATTAGCTTCTTTATGCATCATCCAGGAACAGGAACTTTTTTTTATAGCAACAGAAAGTAGTAGGGCATCCATTTTTATAATTTGCTATATCTGATCCCATAATAAAATTTAATCATCTATACTGTTTCTATTTTCAAAGATATGTGGAAGGTTGGAATTCTAAAATTGTTTGAGCACATGAGATTATAAATAGTATAAACTCTTGTTTGTCCCCATCACTTCAGTAATTTAGGGTGCACATGGCATGCACACTAGCTGAATATCATGGGGGTCCTGTTAACTCTCCTTCAAGAGTGTCATTTTCAAATTAGTTTCCAAAGTACCATCTCTCATGTTTGTCTCTGAAGTTCCTTGGCAAAATGTGTGCTAAATGCCTGGCTCCTCAGAGCATGTGGCTGGCATCACATTAGAACAACCACAAGGGAAACATAGAGGCCTGCTCCTCATCATCTTTTCAGAAGGGACTTCAACTCTACAAAGCATGGCAGGAAGTCCCATCTTCACTCCATCCTTTTTTGGCACTAGCATCTCCTTTGAGGTTTCCAAAATGCTTTCTCTGACACCAAGTATGGGCACTGGGCTACAAAATAATCAGATGACCTGTAATGTGTGGAATACAGATGACTTAGATCTGAGGCAAAGGAGTGAGATGAGGCAATGCAAGAACTGCAGCCCATTCCCTGAGTTTCTAATTGTCAGCGATGTTGAAATGTGCAGTTCAAAGCAAATGCAGATCAGCAAAGTCTTAGAATAGAAATTTGACTCTATTTCTTGAGATGATTCATTCAAAGAGATTATTTTTATTGCATGCGTAGTTTCAAGACCACGTGCTCATATTATAGAATTATTCACACATAACTATATCTTAGTGGTTCCAAAATTAGCTTTATAATCATGCACAAGGGTGCAGGGGATTCATTCAAAAATATGCAACGTCAAGTGTTAGACAAGCTGAGATTATTCTAGGAATGAAAGATGTCTTTTACATAAAGTCACCAGAAGGACAATATATAATTTTTCAGTTTTTATTTGAGCCTAAATTTAAGTGGTACACAATCATCCCACCTAGAGCTTCATTGGAAAAGATAAATGTGTGAAGGACATCACTGAACCTCAGAGAGCGGCAAACAGGGAACCCTTGTGTAAGTACTGGCAGTCATCCACTATGCTTCTGTTGCTGAAGTCTGTGTGAGAATTCAAAATGTTCTTTCTATTGTGGCAAGCATGGGCATGCCTAGACTGAATTTACTCCTGTGTCTCTGGGCAATGACTTAGAGGCAGAAATTGTACCATGGAGTACAGATGATTTGTGGGCTGGCTTCTAAAAGACTGAGGTCACTGGTCTGGGTAACAAGCTCTCAAAACCTCCTGGAGACATTCCAAGGCATTCTCTATGTCCTTGGCTAGTGCTCACTTCAGCCCTGTTCATCAGCCTTACTGTCTCCTTCTACCTAGCAGTCTGCTAAGGAATATGTCTTCAGTATTTTCCTCTAGTATTTCCAGGGCCCTGAGTTCCCTCCTTTCAGGTAGCTTTTCTCTCTCCTCATGCCGCTGCAGTTAGTTTATCAGTGAGACATTGCACATCCTGGAGACTCTATGTTGTAATCCAGCTTTATAAACAATTAGCCCCTCTCTAAGGAGCCACAGCACTTTAGAATTCCAATTTGAACGAGTCTTATGGAAATAAGGATAAGTAGGAATACACAGGAGTAATCATTAAGTAAGGAAACATAAATTTAAAATAAAATTCAGTTTTGTTAGCTGAGGCTTATCGGAAGCAATTTATGGAGCATTAAATAAAAACAGCTTCTCTAGTTTACCATTTTACTATAGTCATAGAATGCAGGTAAGAGTTCTTAGGAACTTCTGTGGTTGACAAAAATGATGGTGATGGGGGATGACAATATTTTTCCTAATTAAAATGATTTAACATTATCAAAACTGCCACTTACGATTCATGTATAAACATATGTGATATTTACAGAGAGTTCTGAAGCTTCCACCTATGTCCACATCTCCAACAAATATGTTCTAAGCAGTGGTATGGCTGGTAATAGTGTATTATTGGGAGTGGTGGTATACCTCAGATCAGACAGTTGGTGAAAGAACTGCCCTTAAACGAATCCTCCTGTCTCTCCACCAGAAGTACAAAGTCCTGCCTTTGAGGCTTCCCATGATAAGGACCTGGGGAGTTTAAGAAACAGTAACAGAGTCCAGGCTCAAACATACAATAATTAAATTAGAGTTTCTTGGAGCAGAATCAAATAATATTTCTTAGAAACATTGTAGGACTCTTAGAGCATGTCGCTGGCACCTGAGGAAAAAAGGAAAGCAGTATTGTATTTTCTTTACAATTGAGAACTATAAGTAGTTATGTGGAATGACAAAATATGGATGGGTCTTCCCACCTCAACACAATCAAGATAATGCCCGTAGTTGTCCAAGAGCAAATCCCCTAGGTGATTCTTGGTTGTGCCAGACAGATTGCATTCAGGTCACGTTCAGTGTGCCTGCTCATCCGGATCTTGCTAGAATGTAAGAGAATGAAGAGAACCGAAAGTCCTACTTCCCTGGTTGGGACTTTGGATGGAGAAACCATTCATTTATTAATTCATCGAAAAAAGTATTTCTTAAGTATGTACTCTGCTGTTTGCTGGTCTGTGTGACCTAACTAGAACAGCAAAACAAAAAGACAAAAGTCTTCAGAGCACGTTGAGCTTCCAATTCTTACTTGCTAGCTTCTCTTAGTTCCAAGTAGCCCTGCTGATCAAAGACATGAAGAGTTTTACTAGAAAGTTTACTAGTCTAAAGAAAGATGTGACTAATAAAGTGTTGAAGCAAACAATTAGTTATTCATAATTTAAAGTATTAAACAGTCTGAGATTACTAGTAAATTAGTAAAAACCAATTATTTCCTTTCTACAACCAAATATTTCCTTCCTACAAACAGTCCTAAAGTCCTTCTGAGAAAAACACTCACAGGAACAAAACTAGGTTTCTCTCTGTGCACACAGTAATAATTTTGCATATCTGATATTATGGTGAAAAAGGACATATAATGACATGATAGGATGGCTAAGAACAGGAAACATCTGACACAGAGTTGTAAGTGACAGTCATCAATATCAGTAAACCTTGGGGTCAGATCATCAATGATGAATTAAAATAATAGTCCTTTAGGCTGAGAAGGAGAAATGAGTTTCTAAGTACCAGGATCAACTTCCTAGAGAAGAAGCAGAATAGATCATTTGCTCTGATCCTTAAATAAACTGAGAGGCAGGGAAGCCACACCAAAGGACTTTACACATTCATATGTGCACTCTTGGCCACTGGCACAGCTATAATAGACTACTGCTGATTCCCAAAAACTCACTTGATTATGTGGAGCCCTCTGGTGAAAGATGGAGACTAAGTAATTTGGTCCTCAGCCCAACCCTCAGGAGCCTCCATCTTTCAATATTTGTTGTCCTCTCTTTAATATTTGACCCACCCTACTCACATTTACACCAGGTATCTAAATATACCATTAATAAATAGTATACTCCAGACATCATAGAAGTAGGGTCCCTATGAGAGTGGTGAAAGATTGTCACTTCCAAGAATATCCTATCATGACAAGAACCTGGCTTTCCATCTGTAGGCCTCCCTGTCAGTCATTTCCTGCCAGTTACATATGCACAGTCCTCTGAATATCTTGTAAGTACACAGGCATCCAGCAGGTACTTGGTGATTGCAAACACAGCTCCTCAATTTTCTACTCCTCTGGAAACAACCCAAAGTATGAGACAATGGGCACAAGCATGAGGTTGAGTGGTTATCTGTGAAGCAAGTAAAGCTATTCTCTGAGCTAAAAGTTCATTAATTAAAGAATTCAAGTTAGCATACAATGCCTCCATCTGTTATTTAGCATCTAGCACAAAGTCCCTGGCCTAGCATTGTAAAAAATGAGAGTAGGTTTAAAAGGCATGCCAGAGGCAAACATAATTTAATAAAGGGAAAATGGATTCCTAAGGCACTGATAATATTTGTTTTTTACAGAGGTCATCTTCCCCCTCCTTAAGAGCCAACTCCATTATTAAGACTTGGCATTATGGGCATTGCAATAATTTTTTAAAGTAATGTCACCAAAACACACGTTGCTTCTGTGGTAGACTTGTGGGTTTTCTCTTAGGGAAGTCCACAAAACGTTGATATGCAGTGATAAATCTAGAGCTTTACATAACTGACAGTATATTTTACAGAGGCTTTAAACTTGCTGCCAAGAATAATAAGTTTAGATTCCCTAATACCTACTCCACATCCATGGACTAGTAACACACGCTGTATTTTTTAAGGAGAAGGTCAATGATGAGATCATTCCAGGTAAACCCAAAGTTTCAGTGACAAGACTCAACCAGTGTTGGCTTCTCTCCAGTGTTACTGAAATTTAGATCATAGCCTATACCTCTGAGTGATGAGCGTTAGCCACCCTTGACCTCAATAAACTAATTAAAACAAGCAAATTAATAATAAAACCCAGGAAATCAGATTTATCCAGTGTGGCCATATTGGGAAGAGAAACAAATTGATTCAGCAATTTCCCTGGTCAAATGGGTCTTTGGCAGTCCATAAATTATGTAGAGAGTGATGGTCAAATGTACATGTTAGCATACAAGGTCAACAACCAGTCCTGGCCACTAATGTACATGTAAGCATGCCAGGTCAACATCCAGTCCTGGCCACCAATGTAATCTTGTAAGTCTCTTTCATGGTGAGAAAATTTTGAAAGGGAGAATTTCTGCTTAGGTTGACCCCTGATTTTCCTCTTCCAGCATGAGATGGTTAAGAAAACTCCATTGTCAGTAGTCTGATAGACAAAGTATCCATTTGGAGTGGTTTTTGGCTATGTTGTCTTATTTGATTGTTTGTTTGCCAGACTGGTAACATCTGAGCCACATTTCTAATGTAGGCGAGCAGGGAGTTCTCCTCAATGCTTCCCCGAGATTCAGGCTGGAGGAAAGCATCTTATCATCTGACGCAAATACACTTTTTGTGGCCAAGAGGAGAGGAGCTGGAGTGTTGCTGATAGGGCTTGAATGCTGTGCCCTACCTCAAAGACTTGTTACTTCTGCTTTGAACTCAGCAGCTCCGGTACTCGTTCTGGCCTGAGCTCATGGAAAGGGGGTAAGAAGTACGGTAGAGCCTATGGAGCCCACGGTATGAGAGCCGTGAGAGATGTTACCAGGCTGTCACCTCCTGCTTTTCCCCAAGAAACCTAGTCAAATTTGTATTAACAAAATGATTTACAGAACAACAAGAAAGAAAACACTGTAGAAACCTTAAAAAAATATGTGCAACAAAATGATGGAGGGTAGAGGGGGCAATTTGTAACTATTTATACATTGTATTTGAAATGTGGTCTATCTTCAAATTTTAAAATTGTTTGACTGGATTACCTTGTGTAATCCTCTCCTCTATTATCTCTCTAAATGATCTTACCCAGATTTGCTTTCCTATATAGCTCCCTATGAAAAAAAAAAATCCCACTGCTATACTAAATGTCAATGTATGTGCCATACAAAACACTGAGATTTTTTTTCCCATAAAACATGAAAGGCCGTTTGTGGGGCTGAAGAGATACCTTAGTCATTAAGATCATTTACTGCTGTTGGAGAGGAACTGAGCTGGGTTCCCAGTCATTCCCGTGGTGCTTGTAGCTTCTGTAATTACAGCTCCAATTCCAGGGGATCTTATACCTTCAGCCCCAAAGGCACCTGCGTTCATATTCCCACACATACACACAGATACACAAATATACATGCTCTAAAAATAAAATAATTATTTTTAAGAGAAAAGCTTGTTGCATCGAGAACAAATTTTGAAACCTTTAGAAGTGATTATCACTCATCCCTTTGAAAATGATGATCTAGATATTGAAGAACAAAATAGTAGAAGCCTGACCTAGAATTTAGAATTTAGATAGCAAGCACAGATAGGTAGATGATAGATAGATAGACAGATAACACTGATAGATGGTAGATAGATAGTATTGTTACTTTTATAAAAATGTTTTTCAGTTTCTCTCTTAACCCAGATATCACACAAATAACAGAGACTCTTTTATATTTGTTTAATAATAAGATTCACATCACAATAACTGAGAAGTGATTACTCTATTCTTAACACTGTAAACTAATATGGTTTTCTCCCAGTGTACATTCCAGAGACACCTGCGCTTTGCAGCTTTCTCTGATCCAGCTCCTTTCCTGATGTCATCTGGACCTCTTCTGTAGCTGCATCCTCCACTCTCTTCTCTAACTCCTCCTCTCCTGACTAGAAGGAAGTACAGCCCTGTTCTCTTCCCTGCTCAGTGATTGGGCTGTAATCTGCTTTATTGGCATATCAGGGGACAACTGGGGAGCAGTGTTTACACAGCATTGAGAGAGGAGATTCTCAGAACAAGGACCGTGACTTCTGCTTTGGACTCAGCAACTCTAGTACTTGTCTTCTGGCCTGAGATTATGGAAAAGGAATGTGGTGGATCACATGGAACCCATTGTATGAAAGCTGTCAGAGATATTACTTAGCTGTTGCCTCCTGTTTTGATGCAGGGAGGTACGTAAATAAGCATTTGAATTACACAATAACCTTATGCTATAAGATAGATAAACAGGTGGGTAGGTGGGTAGATAGATAAGTAAAGAGATGATAGATAGATGATGATAGACAGATAGACGATAGATAGATGGATGATACCGGATAGATAGATAGATAGATAGATAGATAGATAGATAGATAGATAGATCTTTTCCCACAAGCTATTGAAAGACATGTGCCTCAATTACATTTTTCACATTCCACTAATAAGTGAGGGGAACATAACCTGTGATTTCAACCATGAGCATAGACTTCCTATGACCTATTATAGAGGCATCAGCATTTTATTGTATGACCTGTCATTCTTATCATTGTTGTTGATGATGCTGTTACACTTTTTGCTTGTATCATATTCCTCAAGTTTCAGAATTTTTATTGGCATAGCAAGAACCTGGGTAAAAAATCAATTAAACAAACCAAAACTATGTGATGTGCCTTATATCTATCTCCCTGTGAATGTAGTTTTGTTCGCTCTAATTTTCTGATGATCAGAGCTGCCTGATGACTTCCAGATATCAGGAACGCCAGGGTCTGTCAGCATCTGTTTCCAGAACAGCAACCATCACAATCCTTAGTAGTACGGGAAGAGACTAAATCAGTGGGAGTGACAAATGTGCTTTTTAAAAAATACATATACCATAAAAATGTTGATCCCAAAACTGAGGCACACAGAGAATTTATTTAATAAACACATCTCCAAGACAAAGGATCAACAGAGGTAAAAATGAATTGCTTCCCGTAAGTACACTTTATGAACCTGCTATGAGTTGGGCTGTTATGTTTACCATCCAGAATCTACGTTTCGGAAGGAACAACAATTTCTAGAGATACTTGAACACGCTCCTTCATCCATTCGGTATTTATTCCCTCATATGTGACCTAGATCATTATGTCTCTGAATGATTCTGCTGGTCTTACACTAAGTATGTGTGCACATGCCTAGATCAGTTAGAGTTCAACTTGCAGGAGCCAGGGCTTTCTTTCCACCTTAAGGCTTTTTTAGATTGAATTTGGGTCATCGAGGTTTTTGACAAGCACCAAGATGCTGAAGCATCTCATTAGCCTATAAATAATGCTTAACACCAGTAAGTATGTTCATGGAAAAAAACCCAAGAGAGAATGGATGCATAGCTCAGGGAGAAGAGTGTGTGCTCTAGAATAGATGACACCAGGGGTCGGATTCTCTGCATTATATAACCCTGAGCACACTGGTACAAGCTTCTAATCTCAGCACTAGAGAAGATAAGAGACTCAGAATCAACAAGACAATCATTCTAGGTACACAGCAAGTGTTAGGACAGCGTAGGCTACATGAGACCCTGTCTCCAAAAAAACAAAGTGATGGTAGTAGCAATGAAGACATGGGTTTGTCGTAAACTTAAGACATTACTATCTCTCCTGTTTTCATTAGTCGTTTGTCATGATTTTTCTCATTTCCCTTGGGAAATTGAGATGGCCTTTTTAAAGTTTTGTTTTATTCTGCATTAGCTGTGCTCCATATAATAACCCTGTTTAATAAAAAATATGTTAAAGGATTTTATAATTAATATTAAATCAGTGGACTGAAATTAAGTTGTGAGAATTAAAAAAAAAAATAAAAATAAGTCTGATGTTTTCTCTTAACACCTATCAGACATCTTAATGTCTTTTCAGGGCGAGAAACTACGGTTGGTGTTTCTTGTCTGCCACGTCACTAACAGAATGCACATCTTCATGTGTTGGACTTATTTCCCGCTATGCCTGCAAATAAAAACCCACTGGGGACGCTGAAGTTAACCTTGGGAAATCTTCAGTTCTTCTACTATGGGCTTTAAAACCATAAATCACCAGGAGTTAGTTGTCTGTAAAAGATGGAACCAAAATTTCAGAGGTCAAAGACGTAAGTGATACTAGCGGACTCCTCAAAGAAATTTTATTTTGATCTTCTATACTCTCCTGTCACCTCAATATTAAGTGGCTTATTTCCAGAGAAGATTGGGAAAGAGGAAATTTTGGAAGCTTATAAAAAACCTTGTACCATAATATAGAAATAACTGTTGATTACTTTTATACTGCATGCAGTCTCCCAAGAAGGATACTAAGTCTCAACAATGACCTTGGGATTCAGTGATGAATATGTGTACCAGAAGAATGGGTTAAATAAGTGAGCTCCATCTCTCTATCATTCATGTATTATTTTCTTTTAACAAAGAGAAGTTTAGTTTGTTGGTATGAATAGCAAGCAATGACTGTAGATTAGCCTATCATTGGTGCTTAGAAAAAAAAAAAAACTATGAAAGTGAAACTTTACAAATGCAACCTTAATTTTCCCAAGGCTTTTCAGTTTACCATGCCATCCTGCACTCTTTCTTTTGCCTGTGTTCTTTCAGTTTTCTATTACAATCTAGTTATCAGGGCAGATGCCCAGGGGATGGGACAGTTGTGATTTCATGTATAGTTGAGAGGAATTCAAAAGTAGCGATATGGGGTTAGAGTTGTAGGGAAATGATGCTTTTACATTAAGCACAGATGAATTTAATGATTGGCCCACTGAGTTGTTTTTAAGACCAGGGATCAAGTGACTGTTACTGATAGTCTGTACTAAATTGATACTTTGCTGGAAGACAATCCAAGTTAGAGACATAATTAAATAGATATTAAGTTGGGGAAAGTCATAATCATATTGCTAATAATGTGGTAACTTTGTAAAGATTATTTGAGAATTACAGACATTGATCATGATAACCAAGGAAAGCTAATTAAATTTCAAGTGAAGTGCCATCATGTTAATTCATATTTTATAAGATTAGTAATTAAAATTCAACCTTTTATAGTGACAGTCTGGTATTTCATTATATCCCACATGAACATTTCAGTATAACTAATTTTAAGACATCAGCTTAATGGATTAGAAAAATGAAATAGTGTAACTGAGTATTTATTGTTAATAGCATCCAGGTTACAAAGTGAACTATTTTATCCTTAGAGTCATTCATGGCCCATTTTGAATGACACAATACTTGCATTACACAAGGAATTCTTTTGTATTTGATTTTTATTGCAAGGATTTTCTATATGTGTTTAGAGCTTTCATATTAATTTCTCTAATCTCTTTTTATTTACAATTAAAATTGTATTTGATATCATGTGGTGCCAGAGACTTTAAAATGCCATACTTTCCAAAAGGACTTATTTTTACTCACGTGTCTTGGTAGGGATAAACCACATACATGCTCACAGGGGACAGAAAGGGTGTTTGATTTACATTTGTGATCTACCCCAACATGATTCTGAACTCTGGTCTTCTGCAAGTGTAGCAAGTCACGCCATTAGATGCTGAACCATCTCTCCAATCTCAGCAAGGCACAATTTTCATGGGCTGGATTTTACTTGCCCTGATCATCATGTACCATTCTGTGAAGATTTTTTTCAAAATTTGAACAAGAGTTCAAACAATTGCAATGAATACAACAATGATTCTCCCTCCATGGAAGAGAAGTTAGCAGGAGAGTGATGAAATAAAGGCTTCCGAGAGTTTGCAGAGTCTGACTGACAGGTGATATGTCTTCTTGGTTAACTGTATTTAGAGAAAAAGTTTTTATTGCTTTATTAAATAACATTCTGGTAAAACTGTAGTATGTAGCTGGTGCAGCCAATGGGCAAACAGTGGAAACTCTAGTGTAGCTATCTGTTGAACATATTATCAATTGGTTGTCAGAAAAGCAAGCTTGAGATAGTAACTTCCCACATTTATAGCTATTTCCACTTCCCCTCAGTTTCTGAGACCAGTAAGGAGATAGGGCTTATTTTGACAAGTAAGGGTCTCAGTCCCATTTCTCCTAGCACTGAGATATTTATTAATGTTTGAGCTTTCCGAGTGAGGAAATAGTGTGTTTTCTAATGCTTCTGGTTTTCTAGGGAGAGACACATGTCTCTATCACTCTCACCGTTGCTATTAGCTCAAATGTCAAGCTTTATATTATTTTCAAGAAAAATTATAACTCACAGCCTGTGGTAGGAATTCTGACTTGCTGGCTAGTTCTTCAGAAATGAATAATATTTAACTGTACGACATCTAGAATATCAGTATACAGTCCTTTAAATTACTGTCTTGGGGATTCCTTATCTGCCATAATGCCCAGCATGGCAACAGCCAGTAGCTAATAGTGGAGTCCAAAATCCCATGTTGTCTTTCCACCACATTGGGAAAGGTTCAAAAGAGCATCTCAGCTTCACAGCTCCCTGAAAGGTCTTCTAATGACTGCACTGTGGTTCCAGTTATCATACCACCCAGTCTGCCCCTACCTTTTCCTTCAAAGTTGGACAATCAAAGCTAACCATGACACTCTTCTTGCAAACTGAACTCCATCTTAGAGGTCGCTTTCCAAAGAAGGAGTTACAGAGAGCATTGTGCTGCCAGGAGAGCTGGGATGTACTTCCATTACACGGAGACAGTGTAGTTTATTCTGTATCCATACTACTTTTTTATCTTTCCAATTTGAATACATGTTTTCTAAATGGCTTTAATAAATAACAGTAGAATCTAGATTTTTAAGGTTAATAAAAGATAGCACTTAGAGGATCTAAGACTGTTCTTGTCTGAGATGTCATTAGATTAAATGACGAAATTTTATTCATAGTGAAGAAAATTAGAATAGTATCTTGAACACATTAATTAGAAATTTGGGACATAAATTTAAGTGATTTATGAGAAAAAATGAACATTTACCTCTCTAGCCCGCCATACTGATAATTAGACAATGGTCCCAGCGGAAAATCTACTTTTGCTTTTGAACAATCAGAGTTTCAAGTTGCAAGACTATTTGAGCAAAGGTATCATGTTTTCTACAAAGAAAGAGGGTTGAACAACTAAGGAAATTCTTCTTGCAAATGCTGAAAGTTTAAGAACACTTAAACTCATTGCCTAGTGTACATAATGCAGTCATTCACTGAGCTGCCTAAGTAGCTTAGGAAAACCAGCATGGAGCCAACAGGAAAATTCCTCTCATAGTCAAGGCACGTCTACAAACATTTCATGGAGCCTTTTAAAGTACTTTAAAGAACCCTAACTAGATTTTTATAAATAGATTTTAGCGTGCAGGGACTGTCTAGATAATTCTGAAAGTATCTGCTCTTTGTTCCCATCAGTGAGTGTTGATATTCTCACTCAACACAATATTTATGGCATACAAACTACCTATAAAAGTCTCTTATGTCTCCAAAGTCACCTCAACCTGAAATTCAGAGCATTTGTGTATTCTAACATGTCATAACTTTCTAATCCATGTAACTATAGAATAGTTTAATTTTCCTCCCACATAATATTTACTGTAGTTTTGAGAATTAGCTCTGGTTGTATATTTAAGTAAGAAATCTATTTTGTAACCAGTATTAAAGAAAGTTCTTGCCCTCATTGCCTGGGGAGACGTCTGTCTGTGATTTAAATGTTTTTGCTTAACGTTCATTTCACTTAAAATCATAGTATTGGCTATTACTTCAACCACAAAAATATTGAAGATTGCCTTTGAAAACAGGAATTCTCTGCTGTGAAAGCCATCAAAGCAAATCTCTTCCCACTCTGTCCTTCATACTTTAGCTTTCTGTTGTATTTTAGCCTGTGAGAATTATTTATGGTTTCTAAAATGCAATGGTTAATAATTCAGTTATTCACCTAATAGTTACCTAGTATCTATTCTGCCCTCAGAAAAGTGTTAGAATTCAGATATATTTGTTGTACAATCAAATATTTCTTTACCTTGAGGAAAATTGACATCAAACCAGTACTCTATCTCAAGAAAGACTCTCTACAGTAGAAGACACAGACATACAGAAGAGATGCTTTAAATGTATCATTCATATTTGTTGCTAAATACAAATAGTTGAGGGGCTGTAGAGAGAGCTCAGTGGCCTAAGAGTATTGGCTGCTCTTCTAGAGGCCATAGGTTCAGTTCCCAGCATAAGTCACAACCATCTGCAACTCTTGTTTCAGTGGATCGGATTATCTGATTACCTCTCATGGCCTTTGTGGGAAGCCAACATGTACATAGGGCACAGACTTATATTCAGGTAAAACACCAACATACATAAAAATAATTAATATAAGAACTTTCTATTATGATAACTGCTATTTTTGACTCAAAAAGACATTAAAAGAAAGAAAAAAGAAGTAGAGACATAGGTAATAAAAATGAAACAAAACTTCAAAATCCAGGGTTACAGGTGTCTGACGATTCAGTACATGCATGGGCAGATAAATGAGACCTATGCCAACATAAAGCACGAGGGAGTGGAATATTATCAAAAATTAAATTAGTACTTTGTACTTTTTGGTGAGAAGTCTGGTGACAGGAATTATGTCAGAGGAAACAAGCTGGCCATCAAGCTTGTAGGATGTCTGCCAATAATTTATACTGATTTAATCTCTACAGGGACTGAATGCTTCAGCAGTCTGAATCTAGATGATTTGTGCTCACTCATGGAGGATGAGCAGTGTCACCAAGTGATGAACAATGAATCTTCGTATTTCCTCTTATCTCTTCTTTGAATAAAAATCAGATAAATGGAGGCAGAGTCCTCAAATCCTAAGTTCATTACTGGGACTCAAAACCTCCACCTATGAGCCAAGAACACATAAACTGAACAGATGTATGAGCTTTTATTTCATTATATTATTACCTAGTTATTAGTCACCCTAACTTGCTTGTTTTACTCTGATTAACAAAACCAAAGACAAAAACAAAACAACTTTGTTAAAGAATCTTTTACAAGGGCATGCACAACATCAGATGTGTATCTGTATGTTGTCTGGTTTCTCTTTTCTTTTTTTAACTCATATGTACAATGTTTAAAATGTGAAATTGTATTAATGCAGGTAGGAACATCTTCGGACAAGGAGGCTTCAAGAAGCTTCTAAAAGATAGGATTTTTGTAGGAGAAAAGTGAGGAGAAGTTGGATGCTGTTTGTAAGGTCTATCCTATAGGAACTACTCCTAATTTAGTCAGAGAAAAAATATACAGCTTCCAGGATTTGAAACATAAGGGGGAAAATATCTTCAGTTAGTAATTACATTTATGGTATAGTGAACATGTATCCTGTCTAAATTCAGAATCCTCAAAGTTTACACCATCATATGAAAATATTTAAAATAAAAGAATGTGCTTTTAATAAAAAATAGTTTCTTACTATAAAAATAGGTGAGTCATTGGCTTAACTCTTTTTTATGGAAAATGGTGCTTTTTTTTTTTTTTAATAGATGCTACCTGCTATCATAAAAATAAAACAGAGACCCAACAGATCTGGCAGGGAGAATTTTATTGTAAAAACAAAAACATGGGGAGAGAAAGAAAGGGGGAGAGGTGCCCCAAGGGAACAGAGAGAAAGAGAGAGCAGGGGAGGGAGGGAGAGAGGGAGAGAGATGATATGGATTGGCTCACTTTATATCTGGTGTACATCTGGATGCCATAAGTGATGACTTCATAGGCTTTTAAGCAACCTATAGGCACGATAGTAGGGCTGCCAGATTCTAACATTCCTCTTCACATAAAAAAAAAAATGAGGAACTAGGAAGGAGTGGCAAGGTGGGAATGAAGATGTTGGAGTGCTTCTCATACAAGGCAACTGAAAATACATAATGTGGGTTCATTGGAAGCTGTCTTGGCCACAGTGCAAGTGGGGATGAGAGACAGAGGAACAAAACAAAACAAGAGCAACAAAATGCACAGATTATATGGTGAGGGGGAAGGAAAAGCCACCCTCTTGGAAAGTTCAGGGTGTGCCAGCCATGTCCTGCAGCAGATAGAGATGGAGGAGTGCTGGGAGAACCTGGAGCTGTCTGGCCTGGGTCTGAAACACACCGTTCCAGCGTTTTGTTGATAATAAACGGCTAAGGGGCGAAGACATAAATCATCTTTGGCTGCTTCCTGCTGACATTGGGGAAGTGATAGGGGACCAAAAGGCTAAAATGTTGTCCAGGTCCAGGAAGATTAGGCTGCTGTAATTGCTGTCCGGAGTCGGAGGACATCTGCAAGTTGGAGGGACAATGCAGGTCCAGCTGGTATAATCTGTGATGTTGGGCTGGAGCAGCTGTAGGCACCTGCTTTGGTGTTGGCTTGGATGTAGGAAATCTGGCAGGATACTGGAACATATATATGGGCAGAAGACAACGTTAAGTAGTTTAGTGAGAATATTCCCTGTGGGTGTACATTTGAAACTTTTCCAAGAGCAAGCAGAGACAGAAGTTTTGGAGTGAAGAAGAGAAAAGCTTGAACGTAGGAAACCTCCTTCCATTTATCCGAGTGCAGGCACTAATTTAAAAGATCTTGTTTTGGATCTGTCTAGTTTGTTTACAGAGGTGTGTGAGCTTAGTAGCCCTTAGTGTGGACATACAGACCTGAAATTCTCCAGAAGGCATCCCAGAGGGGAGCATGAAGGGGTGACAAATGGACTATTCCCATGGAAAGGTAAAGTCAGTAACTCATCTGGGGATCCCTGAAACAAGGTTTGACTCAAAAATTGGTGCAGTCTGTTCCAGCAGCTCAACAGTGCTGGTCGGAGATGAAAAGCATAGCCCAAACAGGAATGGACTTTTAGCCTGGAAGACACAGTTTACCTAGCACTAGGATTTTCAGCAGCAGGGAAACAAACAAGCAAACAACAACAACAACAACAAAAAACATGCTGGAGAGAAAACCTTACCCAAAGGGAAAGCCCCTACCTAAAGGTCAGCGAAAAGGACCAGCCACAGTTGTGAAGACTGTGGCTGTGGTGCCTTCACTCTCCAGTGAATCATGGGGGTCCCAGTAGTTTCTCGGACAATGGGAAGCATTTACGCCAACTAGGAAGGGGGCAGCTCACCAATCAGTTGGTATTGGGTGAAGAAAATTAGCAAATGGATCTGCAAGTGTGTGGATCCAGAGTAGAACAGGAAAATAAGATTCCAGAGGAAACGGCTGCTGAGGTGTAGCTGCCAGAAGATCCTTCCCCATATGGGCCACCAAATGTTAGAATTTATGTGGCAGAGCTATAGTAGGGGTTCACAAATCATGCCACATGGCAGATCCACGTGTGAGACTTTATTTGGGGTTACAGAGACTATCTCTGGGGGGTGCAAGAAGAAAGGGTATGGGAGGGTGGGAAAGAGTCCCCCAGTGCATCTACAGAAAGAACACATGTGGGTAAGGGTACCTTCACATCCTGGCCCCTGGCGATGATGTGTTCCACTGTCCCTGGCTTTCTGAGGTGATCTCAGAGATGCCTGTTGTCCCATTTTTCACCAAGTCCCTGGGGTGTTCATGTCATTGCATGATTACTAACATTCCTCATTTTTGGTTATTATAAAAAAATGAGAAGTTAAGAAGGGGTGATGGTGAGGAGAGGGTAAGGGATGAACTTAATGCTTTTCATGCTTCTTCCTTTTGATTAGGGATGTTGTCATTCTCGGGGTGCAGCTGACCCTCACCATCAGGGCATACCAGATAGTTGTCAGCATCCAGTTCTATGGCCAGGAGTTGACAATCCTGTAAAAGTAACTGATTATTTCATAGAGATCTTTTGGATTTGTTGTTGGAGTAATGTAGAGAAGAGGTTAACAAAGCAGGGTGCAAATACTAAGAGCAAAAAATAAGTAGGAGAGGCTCAGAAAGGGTAAAATCCACTTCCGTATGAGATTGTCAAAGGCTCACAGGTTAGAGGCTTTGAAGGTCTGATTGGAGTTGTTGAGTTTTGTCTTTTATTATACCCAACTGGTTGATATAAAAACAGTATTCTTCTTGGTCAATGAGGCAAAGCCCACCATTTTCAGGAGTAAGGAGGTCTACCCCTCATAGGTTTTGAAGTACCACCAGTGCCAAAGGGTTAGTTTATCCCTGAAGAGTTGGTATTGAGGCATTTTACGGAGGTCCAGGATCAACTGGAAGCAAGCCAATAGTATAAGGTTAGTAAAGTGGCCAGTTGAGCCATCCTGGTTCTAACCTAGGCAGTGATTCCTGCAACAGCCACAAGGGACAAGACTTGAAGTGTCTTATTATTATTCTGTGCCACTATTGAGTCCACAGCTGGAATTGGTAAGGGCTCCTCTCTATGTATCACCCCCCCCAAAATGAGGAACAGAAGCACCAGTGCAAACTCTTGACCAACCAGCAGGTAGATGATGGTAGACTTCAATCCTACAAAGAATTAAGGTGTTATAAGCAGCAGGGCATTGGGGCTGAGATGAGGCATTGAGGATTATAGTTTTGTTGCAGTCCTGGGAACTTAATGTTCCTACAGAACATGTCCAAGATGTCTTGAAACAGCTTGCCATGCCAAAGAGGGTGGTATGAAAAAGGTAGAGAGTTGTAGTAACACCGGAGTTAGGGCAGTTGATGAAGGTGGTCATAATGAGGTGAGGTTATTTGACAGGGTCACTAGGAAAGCTGTCAGTGGCAGTTCTGAGCTGATCCTGGGTGGGTGGGGGGAGAGAACATACAGCTAGCAATCTGCAAAGTGGCCAGGCTGTGTGACATTAAGGAGCTTATAGGCTGAAGTCAGAGTCTGAAGTAAGAAATGAAATGATAGGTTTGTGTTATTTAGGAGGGGATGTCAAAGGTATTGACCTTGGAGGGGTATTTAATCACTTTTTCTATGTCTTCCAAGGATTGGCTAATTGGGACATATTATTTTCTGCATATAAATTGTACTTATCATGAGTCCCAGTGTGTAGCAATGGTAGAGTTTGCTAACAATGCCTCTTTCCAATCTGGGATCCAATGGGTCCTGGATGTAGAAGCGGGTCTCTCTATAAAGGTGAGGGAGATTCTTCTATGCTGGTGTGTGGAACTGGCAAGAACAGTATGAACAGCCTCCATATCTGTCTCGCCATTCCCTGCAGTGACATTCTCTTTGGTTAAAGAGGAAACAAAATTCTACCAAATAAGATAGAAGGGATAGATTTGGGGATGATGGCAGTTTCAATCTGTTTTTGACAGCCTACCACAGAGCAATTCCCCAACCCTATTTGGAAAGACTGTTATGAATGAGGATTCCTTCAACCTCAAATCTCCATATAATAATGGTTACCCTGGACAGAAACAGACAAGAGTGGGAGGAGGGAAAATAAGTATCCAACCCAGTAGGGTCAAACACAGCTGCCAGAATGAAGCCTCATCTTACTGGAATAGGAGACAAGGTGGTTGGTCTTGGTGTCCTCTGGAGCTTAAGGGAGCAGGGTCCTGCCGAAGTTGATATGTAGAAAAGGATGTTATCTTGGGGCATGGGTAAAAGGTAGGTAAATTCAGTGAAGGAGGCCCTAAGGCTTACCAGCAGTGAGAGTCACAAGAATTACTTTGAAGCAGCCCTGCCACTTATGGGAAAGACCTGAGGAATGCTGGTCTGGAGGAAAGAGGAGCACCTGGTCTCCAATGCTGATAGAAAATGGCCATGGGTTCGTATATAGGCTTGGTAGATAGTGGTCAGTGAATTTCCATAGTAGGGAGCAGAGATGACAGAGTAAGGGGCTGAGCAGATGATCAGGGAGAGGTGAGGGTTTGCGTAAAAGACCAGGAGTTAGAAATGGCCATCTGTACATAAGCTCAAAGGGTGATATAAAAAGAAGTCTTTTAGTGAGAGCCCATAGTCTGAAAAGGGGTAGTGGCAGGAGGCTTACCCAATTAAGGTGAAGTTCCTGTGACAGTTTGATCAGAATGCTTTTTAAGTATTGGTTTGTTGGTTCTATCTTTCTTGAGGACTAGGGGTGATACAGCATATGAATAAAACCAAGAAATGGTTAGGGTTTAGATATGGTCTGGGAAAGCTGAGAGGTGAACTCGGGACCACTGTTTGATTGGAAGGAGGCAGGGACTCTAAAGCAAGGGATGATTTGCTAAGGAGGATGTCAGCGACTGTCTGAGCCCTTTTGTTAGTGGTGAGAAACGCCTGCACCCACCCTGAGAATGTATCCATCAGGACCAGGAGGTATCAGACATGTTTGGCCATGGGCATGTGGATGAAATCTAGTTGCCAGTCAGTCCCGGGGAGACAGCCCCTAGCCTAGTGGGTAAGGAAATTGAGGCTATGGTATCTGAACTTGGGGTCTGACATCTAACAGGTTTTAAGTAAAGCAGCAATAGTCTTTAAGAAATGTAATCCCTGAGAAGTGGACAGTAGGTGAGTCTTAACAAAGTTAGGTAAGGATTGGCTATTAGGATGAAACAGTTGGTGTAAATAGGACAGAATATAAGTCTCAGGAGGTGACAGGGTGTGTGGGGGTTGTAGTGTAAGGATTTCCTTTTGTCGGTGAGACAAGGCTAGGCCTCCAAAGGCTGCAGCCATGGATGCCTTGTCAGCCTGGTTATTTCTCTTAGAGATTATGGAATTATCATTCTAGTCTGACTGACAGTGGACAATTCCAATAGCTATGAGGAGGTGGGAGACTTTTATCATGGCCATAATCTGGTCTGCATTAGTTATAGATCCTCCCTTTGTTGTAAGTCACCCATGCATTCTCCAGATGGCAGCATGGGACAGATGGATATGAAAGACATACTTAGAGTCTTTCCAGATATTTAAGGACTGTCCTTGTGCCAATTGGAAGGCAGAGGGTAAGAGCTATTAGTTTGGCCTTTTGATTAGTGATATGGGCAGAGAGGGCTTGTGCCTTAAACACCTCAGTATCTGACACTATAGCATAGTCAGCTTTTCAGGCTCCTTTGTATACAACAGAGCTGCCATCTGTGTACCAGGTATAGATGAGCTGGGGCTATGTGTTCTTCTGTATGTGTGAGGGGTAGAGCAAATGTTCCTCTAAGGTTTCAGTGAAAGATTGAGATGGGAAGTAGTTAGCATTAGGTTACAGAAGAAGATTAGAGATTTTAAGAGATGGGCATGGTTTGAAACTAAGCATAGAGACTCGTGCCACCTGGAGGGAAGTAACCTGAAAAAGCTGTAGAGTTTGTAAACCTTTATACGTTAACATGTAGGAAAGGCTGTGAGAAGAAAAGAGAGTAATAGGCAATCCAATTTAAGAATAAGGAGCTCAGAAGCAGCTAAAACACATTTGCAAAGTGCCCATCCCTGGGTGGTTATGTCCAATTTCTTTGACAGATGTGCTACAGATGCAAAGGAGGGACCTAGCACCCCAAGGGCATATCCCTCTTTTTCTGTTAGTGGGAGAAAGGGCAGGTAAGGCTTGGGAGATGTAAAGCTGGGGATAGGAGAAGGGCCTGTTGGACTCTATGAAAAGACTTGGTAATCAGTTTGAGAAGGGATTCATGTAAGGGGCCTTTGGCTGCCTCATGTAGAGGGTGGGTGTGAAGGAAAAAAGAAGGGATCCAGAAGCATAAGAAACTAGCCACTCCTAGGAATGATAAAATCTCCTCTTTAGTGGAGGGAACTATTAAAGACCACATTAGGTGCTTTTATCTAAGGTACTGGCTTTGTGGGTTAGGGTAATAGTCCCAAGTTGATGACCTGATGGGTGGACAACTGGACTTTAGAATGTGAGACTCTGTCGCTTCAGTTAGACAAGAAATATAGAAGTGCAGAAGTATGAGTTTGGTTAATTTGTAGGGATGGGCTACAGAGTAGAAGGTCATCTACACACTGTATAAATTTAGAGTTAGGGAGAGATAGAGAGCATAAATCAGAGGCCAGAACCTGACCAAAAGGTGTGGGCTATCCTGGAACCCCTCGGGCAAGATAGTCCAGGTGAGTTGGGTAGAGAAGTGGGTGTCAGGGTCAGTTCAAGATGAAAGCAAAGGAGTTTTGTGAGTGGACTTTGAGAGGGATAGAAATGAAGGTGTCTTTGAGATCTAGGAGTGAGAAATGGGAGGTCCCCGGGGGGAGTAGTGGAAAGAACAGTATAGGGAATAGCTACAACAGGGTGCAGGGGGACCAGTATAGAATTGAGAGGCCAGAGATCTTGAACCAGATGGTAGATTTCATCAGGATTCTTAACTTCAAGTAAAGGGCTGTTACAAGGAGAAGAAATGGAGCAAAGAAGTTTGTTTTTGTTTTTGTTTTCTTAGGTCAGATATAATAGGCTTTAGTTTCCTGAGACTGTTGAGACCAAGTCAGTATTGGGGTTTGGAAATAAACTTGGTAGGGTCTTGTAGCCTAATGACCACAGGGGAATAATACCTACTGATAGAGGGGTTTTGGACGTCGCAGACTTGGGGATCCACCTGAGAGGCTGACAAAGGAAATGGCATATTAGAACTGTTAGGTTGGGTAGCTAGGAGAAGGAAGAGAGTGGCTGCTGGTGATCTTTGGGTTAGGCAAATGGGTGGAGCAAGGGAGATAAAGGCTCCCACTTCAGCTAGAAAGTCTCTTCCCAATAAGGTTGGCATCGCTACAAAAGAATGGCTTAAGAGAATGTGCTAGAAAGTGAAGTAAGTGGTAGAGTTTGGTGAAGCTGGCAATGCTGTCATGCAGCCCCAACAATAATGGAAGAAGGAGAGGTGGGTCTCAAATATTCCATCAGGACTGTGTAAGTGAGTCTGGCATCCAGAAGGAATGAGATGGGTCACCCAGATAACAGCATAAGTACCCATGGCTCCCTGTTAGAGATGGCAGTGGTTGGGCCAAGGGAACCCAGGTACCTTCAGTCATCCTTGACAAGCCTAGGATATCTGCTGGAGGGAAATATGGAAATCATGTCCCTGTGTCATGCAAGACATGGGGTCAGGCATCAATCCGATGTCCCTTTGATGTCATCTTGGACATGGCCTCTATGGCCTGCAGGGGATAGAACAGACCTGGGCCCGTTTACCCTTTTGAACCACATATGTAACAGGGACCCTGAAATGGTCCCTGAGATGCAGGAGGCAAGAGGGGATAATTGCCAGGGTAAGTTGATGGCCTTGGCCAGCATTTGGAATTTTGTTTCCAGGCTTTTTCTTCTCCCCTATAGTACACTTTAAAGGCCAGCGCTAAGATTTCTGCCTGCAGAGCTAGAGGTCCTTTCTCCAAGCTTGTGAGTTTAGCCCTGATGTTGGTGTAACTCAGAAAAAAGAAATAGGTCATCAAAAGTTGTTTGCCCTCTGGATTTTCAGGGTCTAACACTACTCACCTCATAGGCACAGGACTGCCAGGATATATTTCAGGCAATAATGCTTAGAAATCTATAAATGCATAGAGAGTAGAGCTGGAAGAGAGAAAGCCCATCTGCTGGGATTGCAAGATACTGAATTCTAATGGAGGCGACATTACAAATTGGAGTCAGGGAACTGAGTCACCATAGAGGGAACGACTTGGGTTATAAAGATCTGGTAAACACAGGCTTAGTTTCTGTGACAGCATGGGTGTTAGATTTTTTTTTCAAGTTCTTGCTCTTTTGTTTCCCTGAGATTTAATGCTCTAGTCAGGATGTATCTCACTATGTTAAGATTCAGAGAATAGAGGTAATTGCTAAAAAGAGGCTCATATTTACGCCAAGCTCCTTAGCTTGGGATGAAAGCAACAAAAAGACATCAGTCATTTATCCATCAGGATTCAGCAAATGAGTACCAACTATAGCAGGGCAAAATGGCATGTTTGTACATATCCTGAAAAAGATTGCTTTACAAGTTCATATTGACAAAATTCAAAGCTTTTAAATCAATGACAAAATATACAAAGCAATAGCTAGAAAATTATTTATGAATTTGACATACCAATTCATTAATATGATCAAAGACAAGTTTGCCTTATTACAAAAAAGAATACTTGTTTCAGATCAAAAAGCCATTTGTATTCAACCCATACAGTTAGAAACTTTAGGAAATTATAAGGGCATTAAAATAATTTGCATTTATTTTCCATATTCCATTTCCCATTTCCATTTCCTTTTATACACAAATAAATGTGATGTTTTTACTTGCAATGTTTTATTATGTGTTCTCAGTTTTAAAAATATTTTTGTGGGGCTGGAGAGATGACTCAGCAGTTGAGATCACTTGCCCACCCTCAAACAGAGCCTGTAACTTCTCTTGTAACTCCAGCTCAAGAAGACATGACACTATGATCTGGCCTCCTTGGATTAAAAAGTACACATGGTACACAGAGATGTAGCAAACATTTATATACATAGTATAGGTATTTTTTTTCTTTTTTTAGTATTTTGAGATAAGGTTTCTCTCTGTAGCCTTGGCTGCCCTGGAATGGTTTTGTAGACCAAGGCTGGTCTTGAACTCACAGCAATCCTCCTGTCTCTGCCTCCCAAGTGCTGGAATTAATGGCATGTGCCACCATACTCAGCTCAATAAATAATTATTTTAAAAACCATTTTTGACATGGTTTGAATAGCTATGTAATGACCCATTGTTGGTGTAGAAACAGCCTGCCCCCAGGTTGCTTAGAGACTTCTGATGTCATCATCTCCCACTACCACCAGGGAGGCACAGGATAAAAAGGACACACTTGCCACCCATTGCTCTCTTGCCACCGCCCCCCCATGTCCCCTTGGGAAACTCCTCTTTCCTTCTCTCCGCATCATTCTATCTGTTGTATGGTGCATATTTCATAGTTCACCCATCATATACAGGTTTTTTTTTGAAGTATGATCTTACAATGTTGTTCAAGATGGCCTTGACTTGCAATGGTTTTGCCTTAGGATTTTGGTACTGGGATTTCAGACATGCAGTAGTACCCAGGTCATATATTTAATAATAATTACATTTATTCTGAATATTTAAAATATTCAGAGTTTTGCTCTTTTGAAGCACATAAGCGAATGCCTGTGAATTTACACACACACAGAGAGAGAGAGAGAAAGAGAGAGAGAGAGAGAGAGAGAGAGAGAGAGAGAGAGAGAGAGAGAAGGGAGAGAGGAGAGAAAAATAGAGAGATACACATATGCTAATAAGGAGAAACAGAAGACACCTGCACATATTACATTGTTTTAAATATTTTTATTACATTTATAATATGTTGTTGGTGTGAATGAATAAATCATGACATATGTCTGGAAAGCAAGAAACAATTTGTGGAAAATCTCTTCTCTCTTGACCATGCAGAACTCCATGTCTGGCACCCCTAGGAATGAACTGAGGACATGATCACTACTAGCCATAGTGGAAGAGAAGGTTTATTGTAGGTATGAGGGAGAGTATAGCCAGAAGGGCCTGAACTAGGATAAAATCTTGTAGCCTACACATTAAAAATAGACTGAATCAGGACATGACAGAAAAGGGGCAGGGGCTCTGGTGGGGAAGGGAGAATGACAAAAGAAAAGAAGACACAGAACAAAGCAAAGGGAACAAGAGAGAGCTGATTGCCCAGAGAATGAGTGAAACCAAGAGTATCAAGAAAATACATGGTCAAAATGGCTGGTTTTTTTTTATAGGAATGGAAAGCTGGGAGAAGGGAGGCAGGGACACTAGGCTAAAGAGGGTTAGGACATGGGGTGGGTGCCAATTGTATTGAGTGATCCTCAAGGCTACAATCTGCTTTGGTATGCTAATGGGATCTGAGTTTGTCATTTGTCCACATCTCTTTGGGACCAGGCACTACAGTCATTTTGTTGATGATAATAGGTGACACAATCCCTTATATAGCTGCTTCTTAGCTAAAATTTGGGTGTCATTGTTGGAGGCCCAGGAACGTTGGTTAAAGGCTCGAAAAGGAGATGGACGTTTAGGCTGGAAGACATCTGTTTCACTCACTGTCCAGGGTCTGTAGGACCACTTGCTATAGTGCTATGCAAGCTGCTTTGAAGAAGTCTGGGATGCAAGTTCCAAATAACCACCTGGGGGTAGATATGTCGCAGGCAGTTTGAAGTGTGCAGTTGACTGGAAACTGACTGTAACAAACATAGACAGAGACAGGTGGATCACTGTGAGTTTGAGCCCAGCCTGGTCTACAAAGCGGACAGCCAAGGCTACACAGAGAAACCCTGTCTCAAAAAACAAACAAACAACAACAACAAAAAAAAACAAAAAACATAGACAAGGGACAGGAGGGAAAGTTAAGAAATTTAGGACAAGATCTTTATTTTGGGTATACACTTAAAACTTTCAGGCCAGTGCTCCTGCTAGTCAGAGAGAGGGGCAGATGCAGTCCAAAGGCAAAAAAAGAAAACCCATACATGATTCTGATAGTTAGGACAGGGAAACTTAAACTCTTGGTTAACAGGAGTGTTTATCTGGAGTCCTTTAACCTGTGCCGGGTGGAGCCAGGTCATGACTCCCTGAAGCTTACATGAATCGTTTAAGTTTACAGAAAGAGAAACCTTTTAGATACACAAGCATAACTACTGTTTGCAATCTGTGCTTAAATCCAAATTGTAGAGAAGCACTTAGACTCATGCCTTTGAATCATAGCAAAAGCTTAGGTATGCAAAACACATGAATACCGTCAGGACGCCTGGATATATAGATTGGACAGAAACATTTGCAGCACAATTAGAAGTACTTTTAAGGCTATAGTTAAAAACAAAGGAAGTTTAAAAGTTTAAGCTTGGAACTATAATAGTGGTCAGTGCTTTAGAGGGGCCAGGTTAATAGCTTATCAAAACTTCCTTGATTAATGTTAAAACTCTATACTTTTAAAGTCTTAATATAACAATAGCATAGAGAGGGAAAGAATCTGAAATGTGTCTCCTTTTAAACAAACCATAAATCACTTCCTCAGATCTTTACAACACACAATTACACACTTTAAAAACATTTTATTAGATCCTCACAATTTACTTAAGTGTTCACACCCTCAGAAATTACTCTCTTATATCTTCACAATTTATGTAAACTTCAAACCTTTTCTTTCCATCCTGTCAATTACCAGGAGAAACAAGTGGTTGATTGATGAGAGCAGCCAGTGCAAAACAAGTTCCTTTAAATAAAGGAATAGTAAAAAAAAAAAAAATTACATTGACACCTGTTTTGTGAGTTTCTCTCTTTCATTGTGAAGCGTATGAACAAGGAAAACTTCTTGTGTCTTCTTTCCTGGGCAGGAGACCTAGCAGCTTTAGAAAAGTGAGGACTGATTCTGCCATATGAAAGAGCTGACCAGGCAGGTGCAACTTCTGGGGGTGACAGACCTGGTTTTCTTACAGTTGCCAAACTGACAAAATCACAATTAAGCATCAACACCGTCAGAGATACGAGAATAATAAATTAGAGCAGGAATCATAATACAATTAAACTCAGAGACCAGCTATCTGGAAAGTCACCCTAGGTTCTTGTGGTCTAGATGGCTCTGCTGTGGGGCAGAAGTCTTAAGTCTTCGGCTGTCACACATTAAATCCTCAGCTGCGGAACAAGTCGTTGTTAGCTTTCAGCTGCCTGACCCAGAAGGGCTGAGAGATTTTCCTGTGTTGAAAGAACCTGGGAAAACTGACCTACCATGCTGAGGCAGAGTAGGGCAATCAAGCCAAAGCATCTACAGTTTGGGCAGAGCCCTGGCAGGGGGTAAGGCATGGGGTAGTTCTTCGCCTAGCGGTTAGCATCCACACAATCCAGGTGGGGTCATCTATGTCCCGTCATCTTCCTTGGAGACTCTAGGGTCACTGCTCAGAGCTGGTATTTTGTCTATCACATGAAGTTTTTTTGTTCAATAAACAATTTAAATGCCACATTCATCAGATCTCAGAGGAGTTTGAGGGCCATCTATTAAGGACTGTTGATTTAAAAAAAATAACTTTACTTCTTTTTAGTTACTTGCTTTAGGTGTAATTCTTAAAACATATAGGAGGTTAAATAAAGCTTGTTCCTGTAAATGAATTACATTTGTATTTAGCATGAATATTAGCATAGTTCTATACACATTAAAGAATTTGTTGTTAGCCGGGCACTGTGGAGCATGCTTGCAATCCCAGCACTCAGGGAGGCTGAGGCAGGTAGGTTTCTATGAGTCCGAGGCCAGTCTGGTCTACAAAGTGAGGGCAGAACAGCCAAGGCTACACAAAGAAACCCTGTCTTGAAATACAAAAATAAAAAACAGACCCCTTTTATTACTTACAAGGTGATTGACCATTATATTACATGTTTTAATCCTCTTTAACATTATATAAGTAGCTTTTATAAAATTAGGATCGTACAGTTTTATCTTGTTAAGTTTGAGCCTTAGAATTTTTGAGTTGAAGATGGCGTTGAAGATCCTTTAGTATCAAAGTAAAACTTTAGACCACAAATGAAGTCCACAGGGAGACTGAGAACTTTACAAGACCGTACATACCATCAACAAAGTGATTTGGAACCTTATTTCTTTGATCTTTTTATAATATCACAGTTTTTTGTATGGCTCAGTATATCCAAATAACTAAAGCTTCACGGAGTTAGGGAAGACAAAGAGACTAGACGTATGTTTTCAAGTTGGTTACTGTTAACTTGAGTAGTCCTTAGGGATTTATAAGCCTTATTTCTCAAATTTATATTGCTCCCTATTTAAATTTCCTAGATCCTTGGGGATGAACACAGTCAGTAAAGACATAAATGGCTAGCTATATTTCTCTAAGACAGCCTTTGTTAATCTGAGTAGACCTTTTTACCTTTAGTAATGGAAAAACCTTAATCATCAAACATATGTTGTATCTTATCTAAAATTTTCTGTAAGTGTTGAACAAAGACAAAAGTGGTTAGACAAACATCACTTTGTCAGTTTATCTTCCCTAGGTTTTCCATCTATAGGATTCCTTCAGATTGTGTTTCCTTTATTGTTTCTAATTTCACTTTTAGGGTTTTATATAGTTTTATTAATTTCTTTCTCCCATTTGATTGTGTTTTCCTTTTCCTTTATTTTTTTACGGGGTTTAGTCAAATTTTTTCATCTCTTTGATTATACTTTTCTATATTTCTTTGAGGGATTTATTTTCCTCCTTTAAGGCCTCTATCATTTTCATAGCCTCAGATTTAAGATCATTTTATTGAGCTGCCCGTATCTCCAGAGCATAATGCAGCGGGATAGCTGGTTTTGAGTGCTGCTCTAAGGCCCTAGGTTTTCTTGCTTGTGTGCTTACGCTGATATCTAGCCATCAGGTTGTCTCTGGTGATAACAGACAAGGATGTCTTTGATGTCCAGGCAGTTTGGTAGCAGGCATAGAGGTCTCTAAACTGAATGTTGCTCTGCCCCACACAAGCCTCCTTGGGTGGGCAGATGGACTGTGTGGGTCAGAGCCTGACTATCTCTCACATGTGCTAGCCATGTCCCAGGTAAGTCAAGCAGGTCCAGAGTCAGCAGAGATATGGATCTAAGCTGAATGTTGCACAAATGCCACACTGGCCTCTTCAGGATGATAGACAATGGGGTTGTGTCTTACCTACAGCTCACCTTTCTACTGACGGTGTCCCAGGTTTCTGGGAAATTAGGCAATTCAAGAGGGGAGCCATCTATGGAACAAAGTGGTGCTGGCCTTAAGGATTCAGGTTCAGCCTGGAAGTTGTTTGGTAGCCAAGCAGACACTGTGGTCCTGGCACTCAGGTTTGGTTGGGCTTCCTCATCTTGGTCCCATGCCCTGTATGCTCCTATGTCCAACTGGTCTCTACAGGGGACCAGTAGAACTGAGGATTCGAGTTGTGATACTGACCATTGGTATCCAGGCTCTACCCTCAGGGAGGCTGGAGGATTCTGAGGTTTGGTGGGTGGCATGGTCTTTCCTTGGAACTGGAAACCCACTCTCCTTATAAACAGAACATACTAGACATAGTAAAACAAGTTCGGGACCTTGCTCAACTCCTGCCTGACTCCTGAACCTGGAGACAGCTGTGGAGGGCCTAGAACTGTGCATTCCTGGCTCTGGGGTTGTCTCCTCCCATCTAGGATACCTTGTCCAACCCCCAACATTTCTCCCTTTTCTGGTGCTATATTTTCTGATGCTAATTATTGTCCCCCAAGATCTGTTTTTTTCCCAAAATGTATCCCAAAATGATATCTGTAATCTTGCCTCCCTTTTGACAAGTATAAAGCTGATACCTGGACAGTGCCAGAAAAAGGTAGGCATGGCAAAGGTTCATGGGCTGGGAGAGTGAAAGATTTGAGTAAGGAGAAGGGGGAGAGCAGAGGATGAGGAGAAGACAGGCTGTGCCATGGTTTTGGTGGTGGAGAAGCACACAGCTGTCGTAAGTGGAGGATTTGGTGCACATGAAGAACATTAGCAAGTATTTGGGATTATGGATGGGAGGTAGCTTTGTAGAAATTCCTATGTTGGCATGATGTTCTTGTGGACTATGTATAGTTTATCCTTGTTCATTCAATTGCTGATTTCTCCACTCCACTCTCTGCATCAATCCAGACATTGCACTGTGATGTTTATTCTAAGTATATCCAGTTTCAAGTTTGTGTAAACATGTCACCATTTGTTCTCTGTGTTGCCAATAAAAACAAACTAGCCAGTGCTGAGCAACAACAGAGGCTAGGGTGGGACATCCTGATTGAGTGAGGGGAGGAGAAAGAGAAAAGAGAAGAGGGTGGAACCATGAGGAAAGACCAGGGAACATCAAGAAGAATGAACTGGGCCTGGGAGGTGATTTAAAATCAAGTATAATGTGAGAACTCCGAATGGGAAGAAAGTACACTAGCATGGAGGTTTAGAATGGAGTAATTATTGAGTTTTATTGTTCTATAGGCTAATTTAGCAGATCTTGGTCTCTCTAAGTCTTTTTTTTGGGGGGGGGAGGGCATATAGATGGTTAACAAATAACTGATGATATTACTAAAATAATAATTCAATATTAAATATTAAGTAGTCATTCAACATTATTAGAAGCATATGGCATAGGATTAGGGCAGATAGATATGGGAGGTAGTTTAGGGGACTAATATCTGCCCTGCCCCAGGTGAACCAAGGCTAGTTTAAAATATAACAGGTGTCTATGTTTTAATTGATTGCTAGTGGGTTAAAAAACACCGCTGTAATAATAATAATTATAGGGCTATTAATAAACATTTATTAGGCCCTACTTCTAAATTAACCACTACAATTGTAAAATTCTACTTTTTCACTAACTCATTTATTACTCATTTCTGAATGTGTGTGTAAGGGCATCAGTACAGGTGTGTATACACTAGGGCAATTTGTGGGACTCATTTTCGCCTTCTACCATATGGGTCTTGTGGATAAACCTCAGGCCATTAGGCTTGGAGGTGAACACCTTCACAGGTAGAAACACCTTGCTGTCAATCTACTGGTCACATTGTCATGGGACATATTTGAGCTTAGAATATAGCTTCAAAAGTACTGGCATTGAAACATAAGTACAAGAGTGCTGTGTGGAGCTAAGCGGTCCTTACAGCCATAGAGACATGGCTGGAGACAAAGGCATGCACTTAGTGAGAGCTTGTACTTAAAACTAAGACCCTCTTACATCTCACCTCAGCACAGTGGCTCATGTGTCGTCCCACCACACTGGAGGCTAAGGTAGGCAAAGGCCACCTTGGATTGCATAGTGAGGTGAGCACCTGTCTTAACAAACAAAGACTCACAAGAAAGAAAGGGAGGAAGGAAGAAAAAAAGTCTCAGTAGTTATACCCTGCCCCACACATATATGCACATCCACAGAAAAACCCAATAGCATATTAATAGTATCTACAATCAGAACAAATAAATAACCTTATTTAAAAATAGAAAAATAAAAAAATTAAAAAATAGAAAAAAGATATAAATATATATACATATATATGTATATATACATATATATGTATATATATAAACTGTGACATACAAATGTCCAATAGGAGTGAAAATATGTTCAACATCACCAAAATTACAGTGAGAACTTATCATTCCTATTCGTGTTGCTATTGTCCAAAAGGTAAATAAGTAAGTGTGGGTGAAAGTGCAGAACAAACATAGCCCAGGCCACCAGTGATGGGAACACAAATTGACACAGCCAGTAAGAAACCCAGCATGGAGGAGTCTCAACAGCTTGATGCTGAAGCCATTGTATGGTTCATGATGCTTCGAGGTTCTTAGCTGAAAGAAATGAAATCCCTATAGTTAGATGTTTCAAGAGTCCCTTCCTTAGAGAGAAATAAACATCATTTAACAACTCCACACAAGTTCTCAAGCCAAACAAAAATAAGATTCTGCCCTTCCACCATGAGGAGCTGATAAGGTTGTCAGGCACATTCACAGAGCATGAGTGAGGGGCTACTAGCAGGAACATGGGTGACCTCACGGTGGCAGCATTGGCAAGTCTTTACCCACCATAGATAATGGCTACTCATAGCTGTGTAGGTGAGGCTCCTATCAACTAGATGCGACCAACATTGTAGCACCTGCAAGTAGGACAGAATTGCACAAAAATGGCCAGGAGGATCTTCCTAGAAACTCAAGTAATGGTATACAATGATGCCCACATTCTAAGAGGGGATGTAAAAAGTCCACAGGACAAGTTGTAATTGACTCTCGAAGCAGGCATAGTTAATCTGATGAAAATGGTGGTACTTTTGGTCAGAGGACCACATTCTACAACGTAAAGGCATATCTATACTCCCAAATGTATTATGATATTATTCACAGTAGCTGTGATACAAAAAGATGAATGGATAAAGAAAAACTAAATATGAGTTGTCATTTTTATTAGTTTCATTGTGGCATTTTACTGAGTATATAAGTTAAAATAAGGCACATCATACAGTTTAAATGGGCATCTTTATCAATTACATAGCAATAAATCTGGAAGGAAACCCTATGTGGGTATGCAACAAATGGTATTTTCCAAAGCTAGTGGGAAGAATGAATTTTACGGTCCATAAATCAATAGCTATATTGTATGTTTTAATAACTTAATATTTCTATTACTTCCTCAAATATGTATCATAACTAAACACGGTCTCTGTTTTAGGCATAGAACTGAAGTCGTTACTAAGTTCATAGCTGTGCAAGGATGCAAATACCAATCTGCTTGTCAAAGTTTATAGGCAAATAGCGATCCTGCTGTTTTGTTGTCTCTCTTCCTGTTTGTTGCTTTGTGATGATTGTCTCATGCCACAGATCATACGTCACACACAGCACACATATGCATTCTCAAGTCTGGGGATGCTAGTACTCCGGGAGCAGTTTCACCTTGTAACTCCACCTCCTTCAGTAAGTTTTCCGCTTAAAGCTGATCACACACAAACCAATAATGTCAGAAACTCTAATAGACCTTTTCAAAAAGCTTATTCATTTTTTTCTAAATAACAAAATATTTTTGTTAACTTCTAACAAGTTACCCATTTTTAATGAGATGGCAGCTGATATAAAGTGGATTGTGATATTAATAAAATCTTTTTTTCACTACTCAATCTTTTCACCCAGGAGAATATGTGTCTTCCTTTCTTTACTTTTTCATGCCTCCGGGTTGTACCTCTACTAATGACAAGTCTGTCCATTTCCTACTAGAAGTGATTAGATCTACACTACTCCATACCACACACACACACACACACACACACACACACATACACACACACACACACACACACACACACACACACACACACACACACATATATATATATATATATATATATATATATATATATATATATATATGCTTTTTTGTTTGTGTTTTGTTTTGTTTTCCCCAGGCACAGTTTCTTTTTGTAGCTTTGACTGTCCTGACCTAATTTTGTAGATCAGGCTGGCCTCAACCTCACAGTCATCTACTTGCTCTGCCTCCCTGAGTGCTGTGATTAAAGGCTTGCACCACCATGCCTGGCTATACTTGCATTTTTACTAAGGGAAAAGTGTCCATAAATTCTGAATGATCTTTACTGAGATATAAGATGTCTGGTACTTTTCAAATTAACTATTTAACTGTAATTTACTGGCAATTCCATTGTATCTAATGAATTTTAAAAGGAAGACATGGTAGAAACGTTATAATAATTTTGTTTCACTGTTTCCAGTAGTTTTACGCCTCTCCCTCTGGCTCAGTCTCTGTCTCAACATCCCCTTTCCTTTAGGTATTGATTAGAATTTACTCTAAATCATTAAATAGAAATGGAACTAGTAAGCTATCCTGTATTGTTTATAAACTGTACGGAGTTCCATAATGGTTGTGTGTCCTGAAATGTACATGAAATTGCATTTAAAAATTGACTTGAGCTGGGCTTGGTGGCACACACCTGTAATCTAAGCACTCCGAGACACAGAGACTGGAGGATCTCTGTGATTCGGAGGCCAGCCTGGTCTACAAATTGAGTCTAGGACAGCCAAGGCTACATAGGGAAAACCTGTCTTGGAAAAAGTAATTGACTTGAAAAATTCAAACAAATCTCCCTATTTTAAACTATAGATCCCATTTACAAAGACATTTTATTCCTGGTTCAAGGTAGTAAATCCTTGGTGAGGCAGGGAATATTTTTTAATCTCTACTGTAAGCAACTTATTGAGAAATAAAACACTCATGCACATTAATGTACCAAGCCCAAACACAGGAGGAGATGGGGGGATAAGGGGGTGCTCCCTGTTGCTGTGAGGGTTGTTTCCTGTCTGCTTCTTCCTGTGGAAAATTATTGACTGACAATGGAAACTCCTCATCCCAGCCTAGCCAATGAATCAATGATGGATCAAGGGGACAATAGACCAGCTCTCCTGACCACATGAGAATAATTAAACATGTAGTACTCAAACTGAGCCAAGATTCTCACATAGAAACCCAACTGTGCGTGTAGCACGCCCCATTGATATACCTCCTTTTTTCCTGAATAAAAAGTCTAACTCAGTCCAAATGCTAACAATTACAGAACTGAAATCCTCTGAACTCCAGAACACAAGTGAAGTGACTCAAAATATTGCAGATTGACTCTCTCTTTACAGAACACAGGATGGCTGTGACTGTGGTCAAATAAGAGGATGCACAGGTCAAATGGGAAGTAAGCACATCCTGGTCTAGAGTTGGAAGTTGATAAATCCCATGTCTTTGCCTAACCTTGAATAGCTACTATATAATTTGACGTTCTTTCATTCACGTAAATGGAGATCTTGCTAGCTGAAACAGGAATACTAGAACTTCAGATTCATACCAAACAATTAATAGTTGCAAAAAAGTATACACCAACATTTTTATATATCCTAAGGCTACAGATTGGAGTCAATAGTGACCTGGGGATGCTTTTATTACCGTGATAGCTACATGTTCTTTTCTATTCATGTTATAAATCATTTCTACATAATAAGGGTGTCTATTATAGCTGTTACTAACAACATTTTTAAAACCCAGCATTTCTTTACAATTAAATAAAAAAAATCACCAGTAGATCTGCTTCTTTCAACACAGCCAGCTGTGTGACATCTTTTTATGTATTCAAGGACTGCCATTTGCTTTCATGAGTATTGGTTATCATTTGTATTATTTATTATACTATAATGATAATCTATTGTATTATTTTCTAATTATTCAACATATTCCAACTCTCCAAATGATTAGCAATATGTATGAAGTGTCAGGCCCACATATTACTTGGATTGCCTCATTACGTAGAAATGTGTACAATGAAACAACATTGTACTCCGTATATTTGTATCACTATATGTATGAACGTTAAACTTTGGAAAAAAGAGACCATTAATTAACTGGAAATACAAGTGGCATTTTCCAGAAGTCAGTCTATTTCTCATCTTCATATTGAGCACCTTAGTGGGGACAAGACTGTGGGGGGCGGGAAGTAAGTTCATCAACTTGTAGGACAGATGGCTTCAAAGGGGACAGTAGATATTAGCGGACGTATAGTGATACTCAACAGACATCTTGGTGATCCACAGTTTCCGGGGACCAGAGGGTGGTTAGAAACACCAATGCAATAAAATAGGGTATAAAATTTGGTTCCTTAGGCAGAACAAGAAGTGGGGTGAGAGAAAACTGGGGTTTGAGACTCTTAGCTACCATCATTTGCTTCTAATCACACTGAGTCACACTTTAGTGCTCACCACCAGTGGGCCTGTCCTGTGGTCCTTGTTTCCTGAAAATTCTGGGGATCATAGAGTGCATTTACTTCATTTTGTGTGTGAAATACTTTTGTGAACAAGCAGGTGATAACAGGATTACCTGCATTAGTATAACAAACTCATTGGGAGGTTGATTAGAGAAAGTGTTAGATTTTTAGATTCATACTTTTGCTCACTGTACTGTTTTAGACATGCATACATTTCTGTACACAAAGATTTGTCACAGCTTAAAAAGCTCTAACTCAATTGTATTGCTTTCTAATTGTTCAACATATTCCATCTCTCCAAAGTATTATGCTTTCTAATGTTTTAGAGCTAGTAAATGTATGGTTGTGGCTCAGAACTGAGAAAGGCTAGGCTTGTGTCAATCGCCACCATTTTTCTCAAGGAGAGTTCATGAGAAATGAAGTGGCAGGTCAGGCAGCCAGGTACACTGTTGGAAGTGTTCTATACCTTCAGGATGACAATGATCAGGAAGGCAGGAAGCTAATGCTTTTGTTAGAATAGCTTTGGGAAAATAATCTTGTTTCTCATGGTCCAGAATCCTATTCAATGAAGCTAGAAGATGGATCAAAACACAGTCCCCAGAAAATAGGGAAGCTCTAACCACAGAACTTTTTGATACTAAGCAAGACTGAAAAACTGCTCTAAATAGGACTGCAAGCTCTACCTGAGTCAAAGGCTTCACTTGTTCCAAATATCGTATAACACCAAGTTGTGATCTTGATGTTTCCCAATTTAGCTTTTCATGGTTACCTTCCTGTATTCTTGATAACCCTCTATTCTACACATATGTTTGAAAAAGACACTGCACACTGACATACTCCATTTTCTGTGTGTCTGTGGAGGGGGGGGGGTGTCTTCCTGACTCACTCTTTGATTTTTAAAATTTTCATTGACTTTCATTATTTTCTTATATCTTTATGTCTTTGGAAATGCTCACGGTGATAGATTTCCATTTTCATTTCAGAAGGAGGGTAATTTGACTCCGTCTAAATTTCTCAAACATGTTTAGATAATCAGAAAAAGCTGGAACATAGAGACACGATTTCAATAAACCTGGAAGTTAGTCCTCATGTCGGGTGTACCATGTGATTTGTGTTTTTGTTTGTTTGTTTGAGATTAAACAGAAACATGAAGACAGTGGTCTCAGAAGAAAGATTTCTATTAGATCATATAAAATAACCTTAAAGCAGTCACTGTTTAGATGCTGACAGCACATAACTGTCCGTTGTGTATATGCCACCAACACACAGCAGTTAGGTGAATATAGCACTTACCCTGTTTGTGCATGTAATCCATTTGTCAGGATACTGTTTTTAAAAATCTCATAATACATGTGTTATTAGAGACTCACATCTAAAATAAAGTACCTTCAAATGCACATGAGATAAAGGTCCCTGGCCTATTAAGAGATTGTGACTCCTAGTTAAAGAGTAGTAGAAAATTATCTGGTTATAAATGAAGGTCACATTGAGACCCCAGACCTTTTTTTTTTTTTTTGCTTTCTTGTGCTGGCTGCTGGAGAGAGCATTTTGCTTTATCATCAGCTTCCATTATGTGTTCCATGTTATTTTTCCAAATATAGTGGAGCAAATTGATCAGGAACTGAACTTTCCAAAGCTGAAAACAAAATATGATTTTCCTCTTTATGCATTTTAAACCATATCTGTTTTAGTAAATGAAATCTAAGTTTAGATTAAATTCGCATTTTAAAAACTTCAAAGGGGAAGAATTGCATGAGCCAGAGAGGTTGAGGACACCAAAAGAACCTGGCCCACAGACATTAATTAAGGAGGGCTCATAGGGGCTCACAGAGACTGAAGGGTCAGTCATGGAGTCTGCATGGTCCCTTGCATATATATTATGATTGTTATCTTGGTATTTTGTTTGGACTCTTAACAGTGGAGTTGGGGTCTCTTGACTTTTTTCTCTGCTCTTGGGACTCTTTTCCTCCTATTAGGTCCAGCTTTGACCTGAGAGAATGTGCCTAGTCTTATTGTAATTTGTTGTGCAATGCATTCCTTGGGAAGCCTGTTCTTTGAATGGAAACAGAGGAGGAGTGGGTGTGAGGGAGAGTGAGGTGGGGAAGGGATTGTGAGAAGTGGAGAAAGGGAAGACTGAGGTGAGGCTGAATTTAAAACACAACAGAACAAAAACTTTAGAAGAGTATGATAATGTATAATATTTACCTTGATCTTCTTCTTTAATAGTACACGTTTGCTTCACATCATCCTATAAGACCTCTTCATAATCTATGAGTTTGGCATTACTTTTTTATACTTTTGCTTGGGTGCTTATTTTTATTGATTTTTAATGTTTGTTTGAGGAGAGGAATGTTGCCACGAGGCGAATATAAAAGTCACAGGAAAAGCCGGGCGTGGTGGCGCTCGCCTTTAATCCCAGCACTCGGGAGGCAGAGGCAGGCGAACCGCTGTGAGTTCGAGGCCAGCCTGGTCTACAAAGTGAGTCCAGGATGGCCAAGGCTACACAGAGAGACCCTGTCTCGAAAAACCAAAAAAAAAAAAAAAAAAAAAAAAAAAAAAAAAAAAAAAGTTACAGGAAAATTGGCAGATGTTGTTTTTCTCCTTCTTCCTTTGGGTCCTGGCGACCAAAGTCAGGTCATTGGATATAGCACCAGGGACCATTTCCTTCTCAGCCATTTTACCAGGCTACCATTTATCTCCATAATCATTAGCTTAACAGGAATAAGTTTGTTCAATACTTGCATTACAAAATGGCATGTGAAGATTTCTTAGCAGGGATTTGAAGATAATGGCTTCCATCATTGTGTACTTCCCTGAGGTGACCAGATTCCGCTTCCTGCATTGAATGTGGTGTACCACTGGCAAGAACCATGCTGGAGAAGTTGTGACATCTGGTGTGTTAGAAGCTCTCTTGACTATAAGTAGAGTCCTAGATTCCAGTCATTGCTTTACCACAACTGCTGGTCACATTGTGTAAGCTATTATCCTCAATATTCTAACATGTAAATAGAGTACTTAGGCTTGATCATGAGTAATTTTTAGTCAATGGTGGCTCCGAAAAACAAATATTGTCAACCCTCCATCCCCAGAAACTAATGCAATCAACAAATCTTAAAATCTAGCTTAATCAATCATTATAATAGATGCAGAGTGAATAAGAATTCTTTCTTCAACACTTGCTTTCTCCAATTCAAAGAAACACTATCAGAGCTAAATTCCTTCTAAACCAAAAACACGGCTTCAAGCAAATAAAGCTATATGCAGTGAGAAAAGACGTAGAAGGTACAGTTCAAAAAAAGCAAATTGCGAGTGAGAAAAGCAAAGCACAGCTATTAAGAATGGTTGGATACTTTCAAGAAACAGAAATCATGAATAGAAAAAGAACCAATTGAGACAATGAAGTCAACTGTCTGGCCTGGACACCCCATCTACTTATTTCTTCATCTCTGAGGAGGAGAACAATCAACAGGAAGGCTCAGAAAGGGGAAGGGAGTAACAATCTTCCCTCTCATTGGAACAAAGACTTTGGAAACTGAACAGGATTTATATCTAACTTATTATTTGAAGACACAAAGAGAATACAAAATGTCACATAGTTCAATCATCCAAAGAAAGTCAGGAATGGTGGTATATACCTGTAATCCTAGCCCTAGGGGTACAGAGCAGGAAGAGCTCAAGTTCAAGATCACTTTGAACTCTCTCCAGAAACAAAACAAAATAGTGCATGCGGTATTATAATATAGGTCTTTTCCAAATACATTTTGGTCAAATCCTGTTTTATCTTCTTTATAATTTTCTTGGTTGGTTTAAGAAACAGAAAAGGCTCACTATATCATTAGTGAATAATGTTCCACTCCAAAAAACACCTATTTAAAACTTTGCCACACTTTGCAATATATCTGTTTAATTTGGGATCACTATTTATTGCTATGATGAAGCAACATGACCAAAAGAAAATTGGGTGAAATGATTTATTTAGATTATACTTTCACATCTTAGTCCATTATTAAAAGAAGTCAGAGCAGAAACACAACCAGGGCAAAAACCTAGAGATAGCAGCTGATGCAGAGGACATGGAAGGGTACTGCTTACCGACTTGCTCCCCAGAGCATGTTCAATCTACCTTCTTATAAAACACAAACTACCAGACTGGAATAGAACCAAACATAATAGGCAGACACCTCCCATCAATAACTAATTAAGAAAATGCCTGACAGGGATATCTATAGCTTGATCTTATAGAAGAATTTTCTTAATGGAGGCTTCCTCCTCTCCGATGACTCTAGATTGTGTTGAATTGACATAAAATTATTCAGCTTATTATCTATTATCTATGTCTGAAAACCACCACAAAGTATCAGATTTACTTTTATAAAATTGCCTGGTCCATAACAGATCAATAGCATTCATAGCATATTGCATATGCTAATGACAAAGGTTGGCTATATATGAAGTAGTTAGTAGACCTAGCATAGATTAGTTAATTCAAAATATAGATATGATGATAATTATAGAAAAGAAATATTAGCCAGGCACAATGACCCATGCCAGTAATCCCAACACTTGAAGAGTCAGAGGCAGATGGATCTCTGCAAATTTGAGGCTAGCACAGTCTGTAAAACAAGTCCAGGTCAGCCAGGGTTACACAGAGAAACCCTGTCTCAAAAAACAAAGATCAAAACAAAACAAAACAAAGAACAGGAAAAAAATATAAGATGAAAAAGTATATAGTTCACATAGTAAGAGTGCATCAGAAGCAAGGATTTAATGAATCTAAATTTAGTACCATTGGTAGAACTTATCCTCATTAGAATGTCAGAATGCGCCATCTATTTAATATTCGCATCACATTTTATTTTCATTTACATGTGAGGAAACTACAACCTTGTAATGATTAACATTGACTATCAATTTGATAGGATCTAGGACCAACCAGGAGACGAATTGCTGGACTTGTATTTGAGCCATTGTTTAAATTGTTTAATTGATGTGGGAAGAACCTCCTTTAACATAGGAACTCTAAACCATGGGCTGGTATTCTAGACGGACTAAAAAAGAGAGCGTGCTAGCTGAGCACAAGAATTCATGGGTGTGCCTCCTGAGTGGACACCTGCCTTCTCCTCCTGCCACCATGCCATCACACCTTTTCTGCCATAACCAACAGAATGAACCCTGACCCTGTAAGCTAGACTAAGCCCCTCTTTTCTTAAGTTGCTATTGCTAGATATTTTGTCACAGAAATGAGACAACTAATAGACTAATATCGACTCAATGATTCAGTATAACAAAGGTGAAGACAAATACACTTGTCCAACTGTTTTCTACAGTGTTGTTTCTGTTATTGGATAGTTAGGGTTAGAACGGTTGAAAGGAAGACTATAGTAAAGTATGGATTTATAGCAAAGTCAGAATTACAATCATTCCAGCCAAGAACACACCAAGTTTACACTGTCCAAAATGGATTCAAGGTCAGATGTTGACAAGATAGTTCGAAATATCCAGCTCTGTATCTAAAAATTAGTTGCTATTTGTACAAAGACAAATAATTGCTGAAGGCTTTTCCAGTGTATATATGGAAAAGAAAGTGACTGTAGTGGTGCTGTTATCAAACTGACTATGTCACCAGTCTCCATGGAGACAGAGGGCATTAGTTGGTGAAGAACTTAATGAGGAATGCTCAAATGCTTCCATAGTGAAAATGTTGCTGAGGGAAGGCATCCCTGATTTAGAATTATTTTCTTTCTTCAACCAATTTCATTGTAACTTTTTACATTCCTTTTTAATAGCATAAAATTTTCTGTAGAAATGAATCATAGAGGTTTGTGAATGTTGCATCTCAGACTAAAGCTCTTTTGTATATTTTCAGATAACTTTGAGATGAACTTCCCTTGCAGTCTGCAAACAATACAAGGTGGTCCTATAATCACGGATGCCCCATGTAGATAAATGCCTGTATTTACTTGGACCTCGAAAATTTTGCTGTCATGCAAGTTAGGGTTGTAATATTACCTTCATAAAGTTTTCAGGATACATTTTAAGTATAAAGTATTTTTTAATTTTTTTTATTATTTTATTCATATTACATATAAATTGTTATCCCTTCACTTATATCCTCCCATTCCTCCCTCCCTCCCTCTTTTACCCTATTCCCCTCCCCTAAATATGAAGTATTATAACATGTCAATTTTGCTATTTTGGGAAAGAGGCAGACACATTCTATAGTATTATTCCTGATTGAGTACATTTTCAAGCTCATGCTCATCTTTAGATTGTGTTTGTGAGAAAAATCAAATTTTCTTTATTATCTTTTCAATTTGACTTCATAAGTTATATATGCACTTGATAAGAGGAAAAGCCAGAGCCTTAGGAAAATCCAATGTTGACAGCTGTTTATAACTTGACAATTCATGAGAACAAATGCCTTCATTACATGAATAATTCAATTGTATTTCACTACTTACACATCATTACTTCTGTAAGTTTGTTGCACCATGCATCCTATCAGCCATGCTTGCCACTATGGTAACACCAGTCTTGTTTTATAATGACATATCCTAATCTTAGCCAAAGGCCCGGGAGCCACAGAGGCGAGGCATAGAAGACCTCTTGAGCAAATCAGACTGAGGCCTCTCTATGGTGATTATCTGGCTGGTTCAACTTGAGTAGTCACTGTTTGAATGAAAAGCTGGATGGCTCTTACATGTTCCTTAGCCCCAATAGTCTAGGTACTTGGAAAGTGTAGGTTTATATTAAGCACTTTCCTTTAAAAAAAGATGCATAGTTGTAAACACGTTTATACAAGAATCAATATATCTAATTTTAGTAAAATCAGCACATAATTACACCTTGTTATCTGAGTAGTCATTAGCTCTATGTGGATACTTATATGGGAATTAATTTATATTCAGTAAAATTGAGAATTTATTTTTTTCTCATGATAGTCAGATCTCTAGAGTTCAGGAACCCTCTGATCCTGGACAACACAGACACACAAAGTTTCTATAATTATATACATTTGTACTCAAGAGTGGTTTTTGTCCAGCCTATCACAGCAAATCCTAGCATAAATTCTTGCTTAGTTACTTTTATTGCTGTGGCAGACACCATGAAAAAGACAACTTATAGAAAGATGAATTTATTAAGCCTTACAGTTTCTGAGTGTGAATTCATGACCATTATGTCAGAAAGAATGACAGCAGAAAGGGAGGCATGGTGCTGGCAAAGTAACAAGGAGCTATAGCCTAATCTATCAGCACAGGGCAGGGTGAGTGACTGTTAACTAGGGATAGGGTGAACTTTTGAAATATTAAAGTCCACCCACCCTGACATATATTCTCCAACAAGGACATACCTCAATTACTTCCAAGTTTCACCAATAGGGGACCAAACATTCAAATAAATAATCTCATTGGGGAAATTCTCATTCAGTTCGCCACAAGGGTTGATTTAGAGGCTAATTAACACTTTATGAAAATTCAAAACTCCATTGTTGTATCATTATTTGAAGAATTAAGCCTGTTTTATACCTTTCCTACTCCTGCCAATATTCTTCCAGAACACAAAACTCCTGCTAGGCAGAGCATCAGACTTATTGAACAGCTTGAATGGCAACACAATTTTCCTTTTTTAAAAAAAGGTCGTGGCTGTCCTTATAGTGTGAGTTCATGCACGTAGAATAAACATATCCAGTTCACCTAAGGAGCCACATAAATATTTAAGCCTTGTGTTTTATAATCTGTAAACTTCATTATCATCTTTAGTTCCAGAGCAGATAAAGTCTATATATCATCAAGTCCCACCACTCCTGGCTGTTGTTTTAGGAACAATATACACCCAGCAGTTTGGATTAGTATCTCCCCAGAGTGCCCTTTTCCCTTCCAGGAGAAATATTGATCAAACCTAAAGCAAATCTTTTCTATTCTAACTTACATGCATAAAAGGAAAACCCAAGATTTACCAACAGCACAATAGACAGGACAGGGCACCAACCACCGTCTTCAGGGGATGCCTTGATGAGTTTCTCATCCTGCCAGAGCAGAAAGGACCCAAGTAGCCAATGTATACCTTAAAGTGATAACACATGTTTTTGTTGTTTATTTTTGTTTTTTCATTTTAAGGATCAGACTAACAGCATCTCAAATTAAGAATTAAATAGAGGGATAGTAGTGGTTCTAGGATTCTGGAAAACATCCCTAGCAAAACTGAGAACATTCCAGATTCACCTTCACTCACGGAAGAGCTGGGATAGAGATATCAGCAATTTTGCCTGAAAATTCTTTGATATGGTTACTAGGTGGCTGTTTTAGGCAATGAGGTGGGGGTCTAACATGATTTATAGTAAACTATTTTTTATCAAAGTGTAAAACCAAAATACTTTTGTTGTTTTACCACTGAGTATATCATTGTAAAACAACAACAACAAAACAAAAACAAACAATCAAAGGAAAGAAGAGATAGTTTATTCTGATGCCAACATGTGTGACCACAGCATGGCAACACATATTCAGGCTACCCAAAAATGTCATGTTTCATGAATTTATTGTAACAAAACCATAAATCAAGGGAAATGTAACATACTTGCAAAAACTTTAGGTAGGCAGACTATACCAATGTGAGGAAATCATAGCTATGGGTCTCAGATACTATTTGACGACATTCTTAGCCTTGAGAATTGTGCAAATTAGGGGTCTGTTTATAGATTTCAAAGAACATAGACAAGAATATTAAGATAAACCCAGAGGTAGTTGTACAAGTTTGCACACCGGCCAGCATGGGAGGAGGGTTCACTTTGCTTTACAGCGTCATCAGCGGATTGTCACTTCAGTTTCTGATCTTAGCCATTCTGATGGGTATAAGATAGAATCTTAGAGTTGCTGTGATTGGCATTCCCATGATGACTAAGGACACTGAGCATTTTTTAAGTGCTTCTCAGCCATTCGAGATTACACTGTTGAGAATTATATAGCTCCGTGCCCTATTTTAATTGATTTATTTGGTTTGTTAGTGCTTAATTTCTTGAGTTATTTACATATTTTGGATATTGCCCTCTGTCAGATATAGGATTGGTGAAGATATTTTCCCAGTCTGCAGGCTGCTGTTTTGTTCTGTTAAAATATCCTCTGCCTTACAGAAGCTTTTCAGTTTCATGAGGTCTCATTTATTAATTCTTGAACTTAGTGCCTGAGGTGTTGCAACTCTGTTCAGAGTTGTCTGCTGTACCAATGAGTTCAAGGTTGATTTCTACTTTCTCTTCGAATAGATTTAGTGTTTCTTTTTATGTTGAGGTCTTTGATCCAGCTGGACTTGAGTTTTGTTCAGGGTGATAAATGCGGATCTATTTTCATTTTTCTACAGGTAAATATCCAGTTAAAACAGCATCACTTGTTGAAGATGCTGTCTTTTTTTCCATCAGATGTTTTTGGCTTCTTTGCAAAAATTGGATGTCTGTAAGCATGTGGGTTTATTTCCGGGTCTTTGATTCAATTCCATTGATCAAACTATCTGTTTTATGCCAACATCACATGTGGATTTTATTATCATCGCTCTGTATCTGGAGGTTTCGCAGAAATTTTTAAATAGATCTACCTCAAGACCCAGCTATACCACTCCTGGGCATATACCCAAAAGATTCTCTGTCATACAACAGGGATATTTACTCAACTATGTTAAACAGTAGCTTTATTTGTAATAGCCAGAAACTAGAAACAAGTTAGATGCCTCTCAATGTAAAGAAAATGTGGTGTATTTACACACTGCAATACTATACAGCTATTAAAAATGAAACATCATGCAACTTGCAGGCAAATGGATGGAATTACAAAAGATCAACCTGAGTAAGGTAACCTAGTGCCAGAAAGACGGGTATAGTATGTACTCACTTATAAAAGGGCATTAGCCATAAAGTAGAGGAAACCATGCCACAATCCACAGACCCAATGAAGCCAGGAAGGGCCCAGAAGAGAATGCATGAATTTCACCCAGAAGACGAAATAAAATAGATATCTGAAATAGATGGAGGGAAGGAACTGGGTAGTAGAGAGAGTGGAGAGGGTAACAGGGGTAGGGATCATGTGAGGAGAGAATGAGAGTGAGGAGGTGGGGGAAGGGAGACTGTGAGAGAGAAAGAAAACCATTAGGTACATTTCTGTGACAGGTGAGGCCCCTGGGCATCTATGGGGTTGACCCTAGATGACACTCCTAGCATCAGGGATGAAGGAGCATAAAGTTGCCACCTCCTGTAGGCAGTTGGGATTTACAGTGCAGGGAGGGTGATACCAACCCACCCATAAAACTTTCTACCCAAAATGTGTCTTGCCTACAAGAAGTACAAGGGTAAAAGTGGAACAGAGATTGAAGGAAAGGCAAACCAATGACTGGTTTGACTTGAGACCAACCCTATGGGAGAGTGCCAAGCCCTGTTGCTGTTAATAATACCCTGCTGTGATTGCAGACAGGAACCTAGTATAACTGTCTTCTGAGAGGCTCCATCTAGCAGCTGATGGAAACAAATGCAGTGACTCACAGCCAAAGGTCAGGGAGTCTTGTGGATGAGTGAGAGGAAGGATTGAGGAAGCCAGAGCATTCAAAGAAACCACAAGAAGACCTACAGAGTAAACTAACCTGGGCCCATCAGTCTCATAGAGACTGAACCACCAACCAAAGAGCATGCATGAAATGGATCTAGAACTCCTACATATATGTAACAGATGTGCAGCCTGGTCAACATGTGGGCTCCATAACAATGGGAATAGGGGCTGTCTCTGACTCTATTGCCTGCCTTTGGATCCATTTCTCCCTAGCTGGGCTGCCTTGTCAGTCCTCAGTGGGAGAGAACATCTTTTGTCCTGCTGAGAGTTGAGATGCCAGGGTGGTTTGGTAGCCTTAGGTTCCTTCCCTTCTCTGAGAAGAAGAGGGGAGCACAGGGGGAGTTGGCATGAGGGTAGGACTGGGAGGAGATGAAGGAGATGCTGGTATCAGCCTGTAAAATGATTAGATAAATAAATAATGGGAAAAGAATATTGCTTTAAAAAAATACAGACCTGAGCAACAAATCACTCTTTGTGGGGCTAAAATATCCTTATAAGGGTTGCCTCACAGTCCACAACATTTCAATCCACAATCATTGTAATTTTAATCAGTCAATGAGATTTGTAGAATTTCTGTGCTTGTTTCCCCTGAAATTTTTAATTAATAAGTATACTAACTTTTGTAGATGATATTTATTGTGTTGTGATCATTTGCTTCTCTCCCTGGTTTGTGGAGCTTTGAACTTTCAGAGACATGTATAGGGACCAGAGAAAGTCCTCATAAAATGTGTATTGTTGACATGAGCATAGCTCTGTCAAGAACTGCAGTGCTTCAGACTTATGGGACTAGTAAAGCCATTCCTTGGGCTTTATGCAGATGCTGACAGTACATGCAAAAAGTAGCAACCACAACTTCTTCATTCTAGATGTTCAAAGTTTGGAACTGTGTTTCTACAGAGACCTTCTACTAAGAATTATTAAAACTGACTTCTTGTTCAGATGTATATAATAACATGTTGAGTTTCCAGGTTGTAGTATAAGGCTCAATCAACTTCAAATGTTCTGTAAATGTGTCTGTGTTCCTGTCCTTTCTTCAACCCAGAGTCACTCTAGCTAAGGCAATACCTGAAGCATCCTTTCTTCAACCCAGAGTCACTCTAGCTAAGGCAATACCTGAAGCATGCAGAGTGTAGTAGTCGTGTGTGTGTGTGTGGTGTGTATGGTAGTATATGGGTGTGTTGTGCATGTTGCATGTGTGTGTGTGTGTGTATTCATGTGCTTGAGTGCATGTGTGCACTTGCATTTTCATTCAAATGCTTTCTTCAATTTCTTATCATTATACAAGGGAGCACCTCCCATTTGAACCCATGGATCACTGATTAAACTTACTCCAGATATTCTTCTCCATCATCTGACCTCCAAAATAAGCTGACATGCACAGCCAGCATTTACGTGAGTGCTGAGACTCCAGACTCTGGTCCTCCTGAGTGCAAGTATTTTAGCTCCTGAGCCATCTCCAGCCTGATTGCTTAACTCCTTCTTGTTTCCCTCTTCTCCATTCTGTGCTAATGTCTTTATTACCTGTTTCTTCAGGTAACTCTGGGTTACTTCTTTTTCAAGTTCTTTAAAGTGTAAAGTTGGATTATTTATTGGCGGTCTTCTTTCTTAATCATTGCAAATTTTGTTCTTACTACTACTTTTGCTGGATGCCGTAAGTTTTGGTAAGTTTAAGCCTTTTTATTTTCTTAAAATTGTTTTCAGTTTTCTTGCATTCTTTCCTTGGCTGATATAAAAGTGTATTGCTCAATTTCCGCATGTTTGGCAATTTGTCAGTTGGTCTTCTCTATTATAGTAACCTTCCAAAATGTGTTCAGACTTGTTTTGTGACCTAACATGTGATTTTATACAAAGAACATTTTAGATGTTCTTGAGGACAGTGTGAGTGATTGCTAGGGCCAACAGGATTCCAAGTCCTCTGTCCTAAATTGTGTTTTCTTAATTGTTTAACTCACTATAAATAAGTTATTAAATTCTCCTACTGCTGTGTTCCAATTTCTTCCTTTGGTTTTTTACATTAGCTTCATATAATCAGGAACTAATATGTTATGCACACATTTCTCTGTTAATAACTTCAAAACTATTTTTATTTATATTAGGGTGTCAATCATGTGCCATGGTGTAGGTTGTAGACCAGAGGAATACCTGTGAAACTCAGTTCTCTCCTTCTACCATGTCGTATTTAAAACTTTTCTCCTTCAGGACTGTTTGAAATGATTTGAGAATTGATGGTTCTTTTCTTGTTGAAGTTCTTTGTTAATTTCTTCCTTGTGTCTGTCTTACTGAACCTCCTATTTTCACTCATACAACACAATTAATCCCCTCCACTTAATTCTTTTCTTAAAATAGATTATTATGATCTGAAGGGAGAAGTGGGGGAAATTGAGAGGAATATGATTGGGGAGATAAGAGGGAGGGGAAGTCAGTACAAAGGAGAAAGAAGAGAAAGGGAAAATAAGACTATAGGTGTTTTAAACAGCCATAAAGAATCATATTATTTTTTTAGTCACTTCAAACCACATGTAACCATATAAGTTTATATGTCTAAACAAATATAGCTTAAGTGACATTAAGTCATGAGGGCTGACAATGTTCCCGCCAAGAAGCATAGACTATTTAACAAAGTCCATGTACCAGGCATGAGAAACCTGTGTTTGATCTTTTGTTCTGGGAAGTACAAGAGAAGCCCAGAACGATACAGGTTATTCTAGTTGCACTCCATCGCCTCCCAGAGGGAGAAGGTGAGTCCTTATTGCTAAGGACTCCATGTGCTTCAGACTCAAGAGTAGGAGGATCTGAGCGATTTCTCAGATGACAGCCTCCTCCCTGAGGACTATGTAAGTGGCCAAAGGAGGAAAGAAAATAACCATCAGACTTCCCCATCTGTGAAGCCTATAACAAAGACCACCAGCATGACCAAATACTTTTAAGCATAAAATACTGGCACTCATACATTGGTAGTTAAGTAGCAGCTCTCTAATTAGATATAAGGCCCTCTCACCAAAAAGTAAATCATGCCTTATTACTAGAAAGCTAATCAACTACCTGTGCTTGTGAGATCATAGATCTTAGAAGTAAAGTATTACAAGTGTTTTACTAAATCAGCATAATTCCTATGTGCATTCCAAATACTTTTTCTTATACTCTCAGTAAGTGTAGTCCTAAAACCTTACTAAAGAAGCTTCTCTTAGCAATATATAGCAAAACGCACAATTTATCAAAATGGAGGGAATTTATCATGGATGAAAATCCCTAATGAATATTTTTATGTGAGACCCTGCTGTTAAGACCAAAGTCTGGCATTTCTGGATAGCCTCCGAGCTTGATATAAGATGACAGACTTCCCTTCTCAGCTGGATTCCCTCTCTACCTTATCTGGAGAACCCCAGATACTCTAAGGAGCATCACATAGTCTTCAGGGAGAATACAAGTCCAATCCTTTCCTAAAAGGAAACAAGTTCAACAAGCCCCTGGGGATTGCTGAAAACACCAACCCTAAGCTAATAAGATGTCGTGATGTCTTGGATTTCAATCAATGACATTTAATCAACCAAGGACTTTTAATCTTACCTGGAGTTCTTCCCTCACCATTACAATAATTAGGTACTGTGTTCCCCTTCTTCCCATAGGACCGAAGTATTCATGTCACCCCTGACCCCAGTGAATAAAACACACTCATCCTCAAAACCACTCCCACTGACCCAAGTTTATAATTCCCTGTTTCAGGTGAAATAAATGGGCCAGCTATTTTACCATGACCAGCTGACCCTCATCATTTATTCTGTAGAAGTATGGGGATTCCCCTTCTCCCTGAAGAATTTATTGTTAGCACCTTGGGGTGTGGCTGCTGGTCAGTTAGCCACATGATGCTGGCTTCCATGAGCATCAGCCATTCATACGCCTGTCAATACAGATCAAAACTGCCATCTTTTTGTACCACTCTGTTCACTGCAGTGCCCACCTGCAGGAGAGATAGCTCATATTTTGTCTGCCCAGACAAAACAGGGCTCTGAGTGATCCCCCATTACTGGCTTCTCATGAAGCAGCCACCAACTCACCCAGACTGGGGCCTTTGTTGCTGTCTTGCAGAGGTTTCAGAACCCTGATCTCCTTTGATCTTGCACTTTACCCTTTTTAGCCTGGAGTGTGAACTTCCAGTTTTGTGTTAGATGGGGCCTGAGCTCCCCAGGAGAGTACCAGACAAAGCCCAGGCTCCAGCTGGACGTAGAATGACATTTCTACAATACAATTACTACACCTAAAGCACACGCGCGCTCACGCACACACACACACACACACACAGACATACACACAAAAGAGATAGGAGGACAAATTATTGAAAGAACCAAAGAAGTAGTAAATTTGCTGTGAGATTGTGTTTTCCATAAATAACAAGAAATCTCTATTTGTAATAGCTCAACAATACGGATGTCTAAACAAAACCTGAACAAGGACAATGCCAGTAGACATGATATAGTGTTTTGAATAACAATGGCCCCATAGGCTCTATATTTTAATGTTCGGTTCCCACTTTCTGGGACTACTTAGGAATGATTGGGAGCTGTGGTCTATTGAAGAAGTTGTGTCATTGCAGGTGGGCTCACACTAGGCCAAGCCTCCCTCTCTGCCATGAACCTGTGAGTCAGATGTAAACTCTCAGCTACGTCTCCAGCACCATCCTACGGACCAAGCCTCTGAAAGCAGAAGCAAGCCCTCAATTAGATATTTTCATTTATAAGAGTTGCTTAGTCATGGTTTCGCTTAAAGCGAAAGAACTATAACTAAGATGCCCGCTAACATGGAAGGAGGGAATCTCACAGAACCTGACTCCTAAACAAAGAACTACAGTCAACACAGGGATGTGAGTACACGTGAGGTATTCTTTCCCAAGGTGCCCTTTTCCTCCTAATTGGCTATCCAATACTAAGTAGTTACCCCAGAAATCACAGACATACGATCAGTACTAAATGGTTCAACAAATTGTATTTCTATGTTATGAGAGAGAAAGAGAGAGGGAGAGAGAGAGAGAGAGAGAGAGAGAGAGAGAGAGAGAGAGAGAGAGAGAGAGAGAGAGAGAGAGAGAGAGCAGGAATTTGAGAGAAGAGTGACATGAGAGGAATTGGATGAAGGAAAGAGAATGGGAGAAATTGTGAAATTATACTTTATATATAAAAAAGTAATAGTTGATGGAATACACTGCAGATGGACAATGGACTGGGCAAAAATGGAGGAACTACTTGCAGCCTAACTCATTACATCATGTTTCTTATGGGAGCTCTCTGTTAGCCATGGGGATTTTTTTTATGTCAGACAGATAAAAAATCATGGCACATGTGCAATGGATGGCTTTAGGGGACAATAGGTGTCCAGGCACATTTATCACATGTCATAAGCTTATTCTAAATGTTCTCCCACCTCAACTCTGACATTTCAAATGTGAAACACTGAATAAGCAAGTTGCCTTAGTTAACATTTAAAAGCATACTAGAAGAGTGCACAGAATGAAATGTGAGGCAAAAGCAAAACAGTAACAGAAAAGTGAACTAGAGAATTTTGTCAAGAGAAAGGTAGGAACATGCAGCATTCTGACAGCAGTATATGTCTCGTGACTCAGAGCAGTATTTGTTATCCTGTATCCTGCAGAAAGAAACCATTCACTGTTATCTTTTCTTACACAAATATTTTACAAACAACTGAAAGGGTAGTAAAGACATTGACTAAAACTCTAGACATCATTTAGACAACTCTATGCTATTGTGTGTGTGTGTGTGTGTGTGTGTGTGTGTATGTGTAATGCACTTTTGTGTATATTCTGGAGTAGATATCTGGTACCTCCTCAATCAGTGCCAGCCTTAATCTTCGATCTTCCTGTCTCTGTTTTACCATCATTAGAGACTACGGGTTACCAGCGTTATATCTGCTGGAGACCAATCTCAGTCCCTCCAGCATTGTGTCAAATGAGCCATCTCCCCAGCCCATGCTATATATTTATTTTTAAACAGAAAACTTTTTTCATATTATAAAAGAAGATACTTACAAAATTCAGAAGGAAGAACAAAAAAGTCACAACAGGTCAAAGTAGAGCCAGAAAGTTCTTTTATTTCCTCTCTTAATCTCACTGTAAGTCATTAAGATACTGCTGATCTACCCCAGGTTGGATATTTTCTAATCATCAACCTGTGCTCCTTAAAACAGTAAAGCCCAATGTATGAGTGCATAGAAGCTACAAGAATGACAATAACGTATGTTAAGGCTTCAAGCAGTGATCCTTTAATGGCGTTTCTGTAATGTGCCAAACAAAATAGCCCCTTGGGTAGAAGGATGATTTTCCAAGGCCACTTAAACCTGACATTTGGTCCCTATGGTATCATTTGGATTATTTGTCTACAAAAGAGACCAGTGAAATGGTTCAAAGGGAAATGTGCTTGACCCTAAGGAAGACAAGCTGAGTCCAGTCCTTGAGCCCCACATGGTAGAAGGTGAGAACTTCTCAAATTGCTGTCTGACCTCCTTCACACAAATGCCATAGTGCACTGTAATGCTCATGCAAGGAAGAGTGTGCATGCTCACAAGTGTGAACACATGCACAAATAAAAGATGTAAGAATTAAAAAAAAATGTTGAAAATACAGAACAGAGTCAGATACATGCATTTGTTGGGCTTTTGAGCATCCTTGTAGAAGTCCTGGAGAGAATCACAAGGAAGGGTCCCGTGTACCTAATAAGCTTTAATCACATGTCCAGTACCATCAGAGCCAACCTAGATGTTAGAATTTATATCCTACATAGTGTACTCTCATTTTTTATTTTATAAAAATCACATAGAAATTAAAATCATTCTTCGTTGTACATATAACTTTAGCGTTGTTAGAGAAGAAAGAAACTTTGGTTCTTATTAAGAAAGATGTACTTAGTATTTTTATATAAGGAATAAGCCTTGCTGAATGCAGCATGTTGTAGAATGCTCTCAACATTTTGCTAAGTTGATTACTATTTTGATGTTATGATTATTAATGCTGAGGATACAGCTTTCCACTGAGCTCTAATACAGAATAGCAGAATTATGTGTTTGAGAAGATTTTGGAAGTCTTGTCCTAGTTCCAAATTAAAAAAAAAATCACAGAGCACCTCTTTTTTTAGAAGCTCAAATCACCAACTCAAGCAGCCATTTGCTTTTATTGATTTGTGTGCATGAGTGTATGTGCACAATGTCCGTGCAATGCCTCTGGTGCTCATGAGAGTGTGTTAGATCTGCTAGGCCTGGAGTTACAGAGAGCTGGGAGTAACCCTGTAGATTCTTGGAATTTAACCTGGATCCTCTGAAGCCAGCTGAGCCAACTTTTCAGCCCCAAATGATAAAATTTTAAATAAAATGTCCTAACAAAATACAATCTAATAACACACTAAAACACGTATATGCTAAAGAGAATGCTGCCTTTGTCTTCTGCAGGCAAATTGTACTTCTGTAAGAGCACAAAACTCTGTGTGTACAGTAAAAGAAATCACAGCAGTTTATAACTTACAATAGTCTTATATTCACCCTGAAATGTTCCAGCAGCACTCACCATTGAATGGTGTGATGTCGTAACACAGTGCAAGTGGCATGTTGTTTATACAGTTCCAAGGATGCAGTCAAGTCATATAACGTAACATGAGCAAGAGCTAGCAGAAACACATAAGACCCGTTTTGTATTTAGTTTTTAATTAATTATTATTTACACTGTATTCAGAGACCTTTTAACTCTTGTTATACTTTTCATTTATTTTTGTAACCCCTTATGCGTTGCAACCCTGATATGATGTTGGGCTCTAGAGTAACACAATTTCTCTCTCTCTCTCTCTCTCTCTCTCTCTCTCTCTCTCTCTCTCTCTCTCCTTCCCTCCCTCCATCCCTGCCTATATATGTTGGGGTAATGTTTTGTTGTACTGATACAATTACTGCTTTACTAAGATCTGAGCATCCATCTTGGTTTTGAGAAGTGCTATCAGCAACAGGTCAAATCACTGCTTAAACATGACTGGGCTGCATTCAAATTACTTATGAATTCTCAATTGATTTTTTTACCCACACTATTACACTGCCCATAAGACAACTTCTTGGAAAGACAGACTGATTTCTCCTGAGGAGCTTCAAGGAAACCCCAAAAGAAGGACCAAGCAATACCTCCTACTTTTAAATTCCACAGTAAATATCTAATCCTGCAGAAAGTGACATTTTTCTTTATAGCTTGGTCATTACATTCATTCACTTGGAACAAAAATTGGCCAAAAGGGAAAAATGACAAAGAAACGTATTTTCTTTTTCTCTGACAGAGTCGTTTTTTAGCCAGTTCAGTCCCTGTGCTTTCTACATTATTCTGAATAGAAGCCAACCTTCAGCTCATCATTAAGGCTCAATAGCCAACAAGTCAACTGTTCCTAAGAGCTGGTTAGAGGCTGGAAGAAAAAGCAACAGCAAGGTCTTTTCAAAAACCTCCTGCCACAGACTTCACACACTGCCCACATCTACCCCAGGGCGCCCTGTGGGAAATCAGAATGATTTTTGATCCATTTATTTAATTTTGTACCATGAACCATATTTTAAAAAGGAGAAAACGAAATTTACCTCACACACCCAATTGATATCCACAACCACTTTCAATTTTGTTTGCAAGGTATCTCCTGAAGCCTTATTCCTGCTCCCTGCAGCATAGGCTCTGAGTCACTGAGGCCAAGGGGACAGTTTAAGAAAAACAAACAAACGAAAACAACAACAAAGTGAAGCAAATTGTCATCTCAGGTCCCCTTGCAGAACCTAAGGAACCCCCTGCCTATAGGTCTCCAGATTCAGCCTCACCTTTCTGTCCCCAGAGAGCTTTAAGCTGCTCCCTATCAGAGTAGGTGAGCAGGTGGAGTCATTAGTGAAGCAGCAGGAATGTGCTGTAGGCAGTTGTTAGAGCGGAAAACTACTGAGCTCTGAGTTTCCTCTAAAGTGGCATGTCAGCTGTCCTCCCTATGACATACATAAGCCCAATTTGCCTCTCTGTCTAACCAAAGGGTCATGTGTGGTTCTGAATACATTTAATTTTTAGCAACTGTTAGGTTTGTGCTCAGATAAACGTTAAAAATAAATTAGTTGAGCGATAATGTAAAAAATAGGAATCATGGGATGGAGAGATGGCTCAGTGTATTTGCTGGCATTCCAGAGAACTAGTATTCAGTTCCCACCATGGGATCTAACACCATTTTCTGGCTTATGCAAGTACCTATAGGTAGGTGGCAAACGCACACACTAAATACATTTTAAAAACATATTTTGGTTTCTTTAAGTATGCTTGTTTTGTTCTTAGGTATCTGCCAGAGAAAACTACCCAGACATGGGTTCAAGCAAATAGAAGTCTTTGTTAGCCATCCACAGTCTACATTGGGTATTCAGGACCCAAATACAGTTCCAAATCTTTCTCAGGGTGCAGTTTTAAGCACAAAAACATCTGGGCTCATCTCAGTTAGAGTAGTAAACCAGAAGAAGAACTACAGCCAAAACAAAAACAAAAAAAAACAAGGTTAGTACATTCAGGGACTTTTCCAGAAATATGAACTTTGATGGATTAGGTCTTTGTTCTCATTTTGATAGGTGTTGTTCTAATGTGCTGTTTTCTAAGGCCTGAATGGTACTTTCATTGTAGTGTCAGTTGTACTAGGAACTGGAGACCTACTAAGGCCTGGGAACCTGTTACAGTTTGTGTGTGCGTACGTGCGTGCGTGTGTGTGTGTGTGTGCACGCATGTGTGTGTGGCTATATTAGTCAGGGATTTTTAGAGTTATACTTGTACAATGAATCTATTTATCATATATATTAATATGTTAAAATGTAGTATGTATGCATGTATAAAATCAAAACAGAAAAACGAGGCCTGAGAACCTATCAAACAAGAAGCTTTGAGCAGCTATGCAAAAGTCAGTGGTGGAGATAAAGAATGAAAGGCACTGAGGTTTCTGATATGAAGAAGCCATCATTGTACCTAGTTTATTTGAATATCTAGATAACTGCCTACATTAGCCTATTTTTTCAGGACTCTGATAGGATATAGAAGATTGAGTAGTCTATAAAGAAATGAGGCTTATTTCACTGTTTTAACAGCTAAGAATTCAAAAAGCATTATTACAGCTTTCCTGACTGTCACATGACAGTTTTACATGTCAAAATTAAGAGTTTGTATGCAGAGTCAGGAAGGCAGGGAACAGGGAGTACTTGTCTTGGTCTACTGTACAACTTGTTCTCACAAGAATTACCTTATTTCATTTCCAAGGACAACAGTGGTACATCCCCCAAATAAGCCCTGTGTCATAAAGGTCCCACTACCACTTAATGTTGCCATAATAGGTTTCAGGTTTTCAGCACACAAACCTTTGAGGATATAAACAACCTGCAAACCACTGCATCACACATCAGTTGTTATTAACTGTCCCTGAGGAGAGAATGACAAGAAAGAACTGCCTGCCGTGTAGAGCCTGGCAGAACTGGGATACCAGGAGATAGTGATTGACACATATGAGCCTGGGGATTAGTTTGTTTTGGCAACCAGTAAACAGTAGAGACAATATACTTATCTGGTTTCAAAGTATTCCATGCATATGTTTGACTTACTCTGCCTAACTTTTTTATTCTTGTTCCCTAACTTGGACAATGGACCTTTTCATGGTTTCAAGCTGCTATGGGCTCTTAAATATTTATTGCAGAGAATAACTGGCCAGGATACATTTTTTTGTTTGTTTGTTTGTGTAGTTTCCTTAACTTTGTAAGAAAGAAAAAAGCACCATTTTATGTGATTATTTCTCTGACTTTATAGGGCATTTTCCTTTTTTTTTTTTTTTTTTTTTTTTTTTTTTTTTTCCTTTTTTTCTTTCTTCTACTTCTAACCACAGAATAGTGTAACCCAGGGAATATGAGGAATTCAAAGGAGAGTTCTTCTGAAAGGAGTAAGGTTGCCTCCAGCACTGGTGGAGAGCTGCCTTCCGAACTGTCAATTGCAGTGTCCCACAAAATTTTGATGCAAGGACAGGTTTCAGTGGTGTGTGTGTGGTAAGTAATGTTGTTGAATTTATACTGTATATACTTCTAAAATGTTCACATTTTAATATACAAAACAGTTGAAAATTAACAGGGGAAAAGTAATCAAAGCTATTATATGCACAGGAGTATCACATGAAATAAAATGAATACTTCAAATTGCAGGGTGCTTTGGAGGCTTATCTCTCCTTTTAATGGGGACAAAGATGATTAGTGTAGGTGTAGACTTTCAAAACCTACTTTAAACTGTTGAATTTCCTTTCTAATCCACAAACCAGAGGTAGGGGAGAAAGAAGGTTAATAGAAAAAGCTGGTTGAGGACCTGTTTAGAAGTAGTTTCTGGGAACAATTTCACTTTATTTATTTATTTATTTATTTATTTATTTTTGGTTGTCAGGATACTAGCGGTCCAATCCAATAGCAAACAGCAAGCAGCAACATGAATCATTAGGGAGGACAAGATCCAGCAGAAAGAACAAGGCTCAGCTGAGTCAGCACGAGTCAACAGAAAAGGCCGGAATCAGCTGCAATACTACAAGAAGTTCTCTGGCCCATTTCACTCTATGAAATGATGACCATTGAAGACCAGAGAAGACCAGCAAAGACTAACAAAGACCAGTGAAGGATTGTGCAGCATAGCAGTGCAGCAGTGCCATCTCACTCTCTGTGGGGTTCTATTTATAATTCTTCCTAAACATGCTGTACCCTCTCATGTGTCTGTTGTTTGGAAAACCACCACATGACCTCTCACAAGACAGCTTCCAGGAAAAGATCACATGACACAACTGAGTTTTTAAAGAAACCAGAAACTTCCACTTCAGATTAGGATTTGAGGGGAGAATGACCATTCCCCAATCCATGGAGCTGTAGAAGCCTATGTATCCTCTTTATAAAGGTGAGTGGTGTAAACTGAACATTTGGGGGGGGGAGAATAAACAAATTAACGAAAAGATAAATGGGCTCAAAGAAAACATGCGAATTTCATGTGACCACCATTCTCCTCTCCCTTTTCCTTGTTGGTAAGATTCTCAATGCACATAGTGATAGAGAGCTTGCCTAGCATGGTTAGAGCGTCGGGTTTGATATTTCTGGGAGAATAAAGCCTTTAGACAGACAAGAGGAGAGCAAGGAACACTTCTTCCTCCTGCCCAGGAACATTCACTTTAAACTAACTATCATACTAAGACAAAGAAATGTATAGGCATAGCATTTTCTGTCAGTAGGATGCTAAATCTATTGAGAAGCTTTGGTGTTAGGCAAAGTTTAAATCAGTAGATTTTCTGGAGACCTTGTTGAGGCTTTCCACCTTTTTAGGTTCCCACCCTTGGAATAACATCCGTAAGAATAAGCACTTAACATTAGCAACCAAATCAAGAAATGATTTGGACAAAGGGAAGTTCTTGGAATACAGACAATATCAATTTTTAGAGTGAAGCAAAAAATGAAAAGAAATGGATAGAGCACCTATGACTCAGAATATAAGTCAGTAATGATAGCCACCTTTTCTCATGAAGAGGAAATACTTTTATTTAATTTCATTTGTTATTTACATCCCAGTATTTCCTTATTACCTAACTGACTACCACACATTTGAATTATTGCAGCATACTGTATATTGTCTCATTTACTACTTGTTAATTCTCATCCTGCATTGCCTAAGGCTAACCTAGTCCCATTTTTATTTACTATGAATAAGAACAGCATAGCTCTCCAGTGGCTACCTAGGAATTTTTATGTCTTATGTATGTAGCTAAAATTCCCTCGGAGTAGATTCCAAGGTACTGTTAAGTCAGAAAAATATCCTACTATGAAATCTGTCCCTGTAACACAAGCTACAGAAGCCCTATTCAAAACTCTGTTGGGGCTCATGCTCGGTGCACCCATTCTTCTGTGAATGACATATAGGGAAGGTCTTTCTACTCTTCAAGCTGTGGAGTCTTCAATTTTCAAAGGGCACAGGCTTCCCTGCCTGGCAATGAGTGATATCAGGATCCATTTGTTCTCACTGAGTAGAAGTCTGTGTTTAGAGTTAACAGTTGCCTGTTTTATGTGCAAATTCTTCCGGTTACCTTCTGAGGTCACTATATTGATATTTGGTTCTATTAGTAGGAAAAAATCAGATTCAAAGTCAGAAATCATGAGATAATCTTGTCAGACGATACAAAAGCCTTTTAAAAAGCAATCCAGCGTCCCTTCATGATAAAATCCTTGAAGAAGTGGAGCTGAAGTAATACATCTCAGGGTAATAGAATTCATGACAATCTTATAGCTAACATTATGCTGAGTAAGGGAAAACTTAGAGTACTTTCACACACACATGTACAGAGGGGGGAGCGGAGAGAAGAGCCTATACTTCTATATTCAGTGTCGAAAAGAAGGTCTAATTAAACCATTAAGACAACAGAAAGAAAGAAAAGATTCAAATAGGAAAAATGATTCATCATACCTGTTTTTGAAGTTGGTATGATTCTGTATAAATGAGACTCTACTGACTCAATCATAAAATTCTTAGAAGTGATAGATTCATTCATCAAAGTGACAAGATACATACCTAGCATACAAAAATTATATGCATCAATAACATTGAAGCAATGCTTGCCCTTCTATGTATCAATAACAAATACCACATGGAAGTAACCAGGAGAACAGTAATATTCATAATTACTTCAAAAACCTCCATGGAACAAATCCAAACAGGAAAGTAAAAGACCACTACAGAGAAAACTTGAAAACACTCAAGAAAGAAGTTGAAGGTGGAAAGAACCCCACACTCATAGAATAGGAGAACTATTATTGTGAAAATGACAATCCTACTAAAAGCAATCTACAAAGTGACTACAATTGTCATAAGAATTTCTAGTAACATTCTTCAAATAAATAGACAAATCAAACTTAAAATTCATCTACAATCACAGAAGATCATGGATAGACATAGGAATCCTGACATAATCATCACAACAACAACAACAACAATAATAATAATGGAGGTATTACCATATATGATTTCAAGTTATGCTACAGAACCATGATATTAAGAAAAGAAAAAAGAAACCATGTTACTGTCACAGAGTCAGACACATAGATCAATGAAAGAGAATGGGACAACTATAGATATAACTTCCCTACAACTATAGTAAATCTTGATCTTGAAAAAAATACACACTGAAGAGAAGACAAATATACTTGGATAACTGGATATTCATACAGATGAGTGAATATAGATTCTTGTTTCTCACTCTGAACACACACACACACACACACACACACACACACACACGCACGCACACCACACCACACAAATTAACGTTTTATATATACATATCACCTCAACATACGACTGAGATTTATAGAATTAAATAGAGGAAACACTAGGGAAACTATTTCAAGAAACAAGTCTATGTAAGAAAATTTGAAACATTCCCCTAGTTGCTGAGGAACTAAGACCAACATTGATAAGGTGGATGAGACCTCTCAAAATTAAAAAGCTTCTGTAGAGCAAAAGAAAGAGCTAATCAAACAGAGAGGCAGGCTACAGAACAGGAGAAAATCTTTGACACCTATACAGCCAACAGAAGAATAATATCTAGAATACTCAAAGGACTCAAATGTTTTTAATGAAATTCGGGCCTGAAATCAATAAATTAGAAACAACAACAAAAAAAATCAATCAATGAAATCCAAAGCTTGTTCATTGAGAAAATCAAGATGATAAACAAAACTAAATAAAACAACAACAAAAACTTATGCAAGCTAATCAAAAGTCCAAAAGACAGTATCCAAGTAAACAAAATCAAAAGTGAAAAGAGAGAACAGACACTGAGGAAATCCAAAGAATCATTAGTTCTTACTTCAAAAGCCTGTATTCCACAAAATTAACTAAAAAAAAGTCAACAGTGCTACTTTATCCAACTGGATTCAAAAGTAACTAAAAACAAAAGTCAGTATCCCTTCTTTAAACAAATGATTAAAAAGCTAATAAAGAAGTTAAGGAAACTACAACCTTCACATTAGCCATAGACAATATAAAATATCTTGGTGTAACTCTAACTAAACCAGTCAAAGACTTGTATGACAAGAACTTCAAATCTCTGAAGAAAGAAATTGAAGAAGATATCTGAAGATGGAAGATCTCTCATGCTCATGGAGTGGGGGGATTATCATAGTAAAAATGGGCATCTTACCAAATGAAATGTACAGATTTAATGCAATCCCCATCAATATACCAACACAGTCTCTTAAAGACCTTGAAAGAACAATTCTAAACTTCATATGAAAAAAGCCCAAATAACTAAAAGAATCCTATACAAAAATAGAACTTCTGCAGGTATCTCCATACCTTTTTTCAATCTATACATCACTGAAATAGTAATAAAAACTGAATGGTACCAGCATAGAAATAGACTGGTTGATCAATGGAATTGAATCAAAGAACCAATAATAAATCCACACACCTACAGATACTTGATTTTAGATAAAGGAGGCAAAAACATACAATGGAAAAAAGAAATCATATTCAACAAATGGTGCTGATCTAATTGGAGGTCTACATGTAGAAAATTGCAAACAGATCCATATTTTCTCACCCTGAACAAACTCAAGTCCAAGTGGATCAAAGACCTCCACATAAAACCAAATACACTAAATCTAAAAGAAGAAAAATTAGGGAAGAGCTTTGAACTCACTGGCACAGGAGATAACTTCCTGAACAGAACACCAACAGCTCAGGCCCAAGAAATAATTAATAAATGGGATCTCATAAAAATGAAATTCTTCAGTAAGGCAAAGGGCATTTTCAATAGAATAAAACAGAAGTCTACAGGTTGGGAAAAGATCTTCACAATCCTATATCTGACAAAGAGCTAATATCCACAATATATAAAGAACTCAAAACATTAAATACCAACAGACAAAAACACTAATTTAAAAGGTGTGGCACAGGGAGGGCTAAACAGAAAATTCTCAACAGAAGAATCTCAAATGGTCAAGAAGCACTTAAAGAAATGTTCAAGGTCCTTAGTCATCAGGGAAATGCAAATAAAAATGACTCTGAGATGCCATCTTACATCTGTCAGAATTTTCTAAGATCAAAACCTCAAGTGATGGCACATGCTAGTGAGGACATGGAGTAAAGGGAACTTTCACACTGTTCGCGGGAAAGCAAACTTGTTTGCAACCACTTTGGAAATCAGTCTGGCACTTTCAAGAGAAAATTGGAAATGGTTCTACTGTAAAACCCAGCTATACCACTCCTGAGCATATAATCAAAAGATGTTCCAGCATACAACAAGGACATTTGCTCAAAAATGTTCACAGCAGTTTTTTTTTTTTTTTTTTCAAAGTGAGGCTCTGGAAACAACTTCCATGTCCCTCATCTGAAGAATGGATAAAGAAACTGTGGTACATTTACACTATAGAATACTACTCAGCTATTAAAGATAAAGAAATCATGAAATTTGAAGGCAAATGGATGGAACTGAAAAAGATCATCCTGAGTGAAGTAACCCAGACACACTAAGACACACATGGTGTGGACTCACATATATAAGTGAATTTTAGTACCATTGTATAGGATAAACATACGACAATGCACAGACCCAAGGTAGATCAGTAACAAGTAGGACACAAGGGAAGATGCTTAAATTTCACTCATAGGGGAAAATAGAATACACAGTGGTAGTGGTTGAAGAGAGGGAACAAGGTCGGAGAGTGAGCACAGAGAGAAATGAGGTTGGAGATCATACCTGGGGAAAGAAGGAGACAGACAAAAGACCTCCTGAAAAAATATAAACTCTGGGTGAGGTCATCTTTGTGACAGCCTGGAGAACTATGTTAGGATAGGCTTCTGGAAGGATATGAGAGGGACTCTAGATGAGAATTTTAGTAGCTGGGGCCATGGAGTTTGAAGAAGACATGCTCTAACTAGATAAAACTCCCAGTGGAGGGAGGGGAACATCAACCCATCCACAAACAATGTTGATCCCAAATTTCACCCTGCCTACAAGACCTACAGGGATAAAGATAGAGCAAATAGAGCAGAGAATGAGAGAATGTCCAACCAATTCCGAGTACAACTCAAGACCTACTCCATGGAAGAGAGCCAACTCCTGACACTATTAAAGATACTCTGCTATGCTTGCAGATGGAAGCCTAGCAGAGTTGTCTTCTGAGAGATTCCACCCAGCAGTGGTTCAAGACAGAGGTTGATCCTCACAGCCAAAATTGGGTGAAGAGAAGGTAGTCTTGTGGAAAAGTAAGGGGAAGAACAGAAGGTCCTGGAGGTGACAGGAGCTTCACAGGAAGATGAGCAGTGCTAAGGCTCAGAATGGCTTGTGGAGACTGAAGCATGAACCAAGGACCATTTATGAACTGGATCTAGACCCCTACACAGATGTAGCCAATGGGCAGCTCAGGCTTCATGTGGGTCCTGTATAAGGGGAGCAGATTCTTTCCCTGACATGGACTCTGTTACCTGCTTTTTGTTCACTTGCCCCTGATGGGATTGCCCTGTCAGGCCACAGGGGGAAAGGATTCACTCAATCATGATGGGACTAGATGAGCTGGGGTGGAGTGTAGGTAGGCAGGGATCCCCTTTTCTGAGGAATAGGGGAGGGTGGAAGAGGGAGTGAGGGTGGGACTGAGAGGAGAGGATACAGGGGTTATACCACGATGTAAAGTGAATAAATAAATAAAACTTAAAATGAAACTGTTATATTGGCATAAAAATAAATGGGACTAGAAAATATTATATGAGGTGAGGTGTACATTCCCTGTGGCGTGACTGTAAAAGCCATGAACTCATCAATGGGCCCATGAGATAGCAAAGGAGGCTTTCAGCTAAAAGACTGGTGAGGCTAGTAAAATATATGTGATATGAAGGAGAAAATTTCACATGGAAAAAAGGAAAGCAGTGATAAGAATCGTGAAGATGAAGGAGAGGATATGTGGGGGAGGGGGGCAATGCCAAACAACACTCGGTATGTAAAACTAGCTGGTTTGTAAATAAATCAAACAATAAAATAAAGACAAATCTCTTTTGTGATAAAATATTTAATTTGGATAGATTGCATAAAACTAACAAATTACTTTTGTTATTCTATTTCCAAGATAGTTATTCTATTTCCAGAGTGCCTCATGATTCAGTGATGGGATATAGATAGGTTTTTTTAAGGGAAAGAGCAATTTCACAACATCAAATTAGACTACCAAGACATTCATTTTCTATTATGGTTTTAAAGACGTCAAGGGTAACACACACATTCATGGAATTGGATGCTTTTGAGGTTATGTATGCGAGCCCCACACATTGCTTATGTAAATAACACAGAATATAAGAAAGTCAGACAGCCAATGAAAGCCCACATGCAAATTAGCTATTGTCTCAGATCTGATTTTTGTGCATCTGTTACATGATGGTACATCAGATGCCAAAGCATATGGCTGCTGCTGAAGCCAAAGACACATAACATATGCTCAAAAGTAAAATATTTGTAAGTCTTGCTGCTTATTGAAAATTAATGAGAACAACTGTGTGTGTTTAGACTATTTTTAGTTTCTTACATAGATTAGCAGGGTTAATTGTGAAAGCTGCTTTTGTGAAGCCATCAAATCTGGTTTTGTCAAGTTATGACTCTCTTTCTATATACTAATTCTAAAACACATACATGCTAACACTTACACACACACACACACACACACACACACACACACACACACACACACACACGCTGCATTATTGGAGTAATCAGAGAACTTATTACTAGATCCTGTAGCTCAGAGTCCCTCCCTAACACAGTTTAGGAAATTATTCATTAAAATTTCACTTCTGAAGTGTATGTGGTGTTGTAGCCCATTTGACAGAGTTATTGCTCACGGGTACAGGGGACCTGATTTTGGATCTTGAGAAAGCAAATAAAAGCTGCTGCAACAGCATCGTCATGTAGCCCTAGCCCTGGGAAGCAGAGGTAGAAGCATCCTGGGGACTCACAAAGAACTTATGTTTCAGTGAGAGACCATGTCTCAAAGGATAAGATTGAGACGTGATTGAGAAATACATCTCTATAACAGTTTCCGATTTGTACATGTAACTGTATTGGGAAGTACACCTGTACATACACATGCATGCACACATATGTACATATGTATACAACACACACACACATTCTCTCTCTTACACACACACACACACACACACACACACACACACACACACACACTGAGAAATCAATCTAAAATACTCATATTTCTACTGGGGGTGGCCATGTGTGTAAAATTAAAACAGAACTATTAAAATACTTTATGAAGATATTCACCAGACTTTTAAAAAAAATAAACTTTCCTTACTTATACAGCTCTATGTAACTCTAAAGTGATCTCATGAGAAATATTTTCAATCTCATTTGTTGGAGAAATGAGCCTAAGTGCTGGTACTCACTCTCCTAGCTGGTTTTGACAAAGTCAGACCTTGAACCATTAGCTGGTGCCTCCATCTCCAGTCCAGTTTGCATTGTACTTTATGTGACCTCAGGGAAGATTGACATATTAAAAGACAACGAATTTTTGGAGTCTAGTTTAATACTGGAAAAGTTAAGGAGCCAGAAGAATTGTGCTCAGTACTACTACTATGAAGCCTGCTATTTGTGAAACTTCAGAAAATTTATGAGGTAAGGTCATTTGGCTATATCATTAACATCTGCCTCTAATTCTTGCCAAGTGAGAATTATAAGGAACTTTATGATTCTTCTTTTTCTAAATGTGTTATTTTCTTTGAAAGACAATCTCTGTAGGAACTCGAGGGTTGAATCTAAGTCTATAATGTATTGTGACTCTACTTAAAGCTTTACTATAGTCATGTTACTGGCTCCATGATATCTAATACAGGCATCTATCACATGTATGCTGCATGTATCAGTCACTTTTTAAACTCAAAAATATCATGAAATATCAACAGACACAACATAATAGAGGGGAAAATATGCATTAGCTCAGATATAGTGATTCAACCCAGGGAAATGTGAGGCAGAGATGATCTGCCCATACCATAGCACATAGGAGGCAAAGAAAGAGAATGAAAATCCTGTTGAGTTTTCATTATCACTTTTCTTCCAGCTCAACACCAGCTCACAGGATGGTGCTGCCAACATTCATGGTGGGTTGACCTGCCTTATTTAATCCTCACTGGTAATGTCCTCATGTACATGTGCAGAGGTTTACCTTACTAATTTTCTAATCATTTTCTACACAACCAAATTGACAATCAAGGTTAATGACTTTCTTAGTTTGAGTTTCTATTGTTGTGATAAAATACCATGGCCAGAAGCAACTTGGAGAAGAAAGGGTTTATTTTGTAAGATCAACTTTTATTCTCCTGGCTCAATTGTCGCCTGGGAGGATTACTACCTACTTCTGCTGGCTTAGGCCTAGTTCTGGAAGATCCTAGCCTTGTCATATTATAACCTAGGCCTAGAATATTGTAGGCTCTGAGAATTACTGCTTAATAAGCTCACCCTTACCTGTTCTTTCTGAGTTCTGGACTGGCTAGTTCAACTCAGCTATTCTGGCTCAAAGTCTTCTCCCAGCTGTCTTATTTAATCTGGCTACACTCTTGGCCTGGAATAGCTCTGTTTGAACTCAAACTAACTCAGCAACATGCTCTAACCTTCTGGCTTCTCATTTTTCTCTCCTGTTACATCTTAACCTGAGTTCTCTCTCTCTTCAATCCCTTACTCTATTACTGTTCTGTTAAAAATTGCCTCTTCTCTCTCTAAAACTTCCTCTTAAATAGCTTCCCTTTGCTCTCCTTGTGAGAGTTTGGTGTATCCTATTCTGTGAAATCTTTTATGATTCATCATCTTTTCTTCCACTCAATTAGACATCATTTTCAAACATGGGTGCTTCCTTTTACAAACTAAATTTACCTTTGTTTGTGATTAAAGGCATGTACCACCACACCTGGATCTAAGCTTTTCTTTTCTTTCTTTCTTTCTTTCTTTCTTTCTTTCTTTCTTTCTTTCTTTCTTTCTTTCTTTCCTTTTTATTATAAGTTATTCAGATACAGCCCAATTGTTATCCCCTCAATATTGCTCCTGTCCCTCCCACCTCCTTCTTATGCTCTATTCTCCTACAATAGACCTCTGACAGAAGGGGCCTTCTCCCCCACCTTATGACCTCAGCCTATCAGGTTTCATCCAGATAGCCAGCCTCGCCTTCCTCTGTGGGCAGCCAGGCCTCCCTACCAAGGGGAAATGAACAAATTGAGGCACCAGAGTTCATGTCAGAGGCAGTCCTTACTCTCCCTACAACTGTAGAGAATGAGATGTCCATTGGCTAGAACTGAACAGGGGGTCTTGCAGAGTTCTTGCAGAGATATTAAACAAGAAAAAGTGGTGGCATGCTGCTTAGTCTTTGTCTGCCTGAGACAAACCTAGACATATTTAACAGAAACCTTAACTGAGAAAGCTCTTCTATGCATTTTCCTTGGGTGGTACTACAGTTTGTTCAGCACCCTGGCTTGTCTAGATCAGCCAGCCTTGATGGTCTTCTTGTGAAACTCCTGAACCCTCTAGATCCTTGCATCTCCCCATTCTTCCATACCACTCTCACCTGGAGTCTAACAGTGAGTCCCAGCATCTTTCCTGATCCCCCTGCTCTATACCAGGCTGGCCTTGAACTCAGATATGTTTGCCTCCGACTCCTGAATTAAAGGAATGTTTGTGTTCCAGCCAGATCAAACAGACCTAAAAGATTTTTGGATGTGCTGTCTTGCCAGGTGGATCACATAGACCTAAAAGGTCTTTGGACATGATCTCTTGTCAGAATGGCCATGTTCTGAATTAACATTCCTCTACATTGTTTGGCATCTATGTCCACATGACAGTCTATTATCATATCAAGTCATGGCAGGAACCTTGAGGCAGGAACTGAACAGAGACAATGGAGAAATGTTGCTTACTGGCTTGTTCCTACTGGCTTGTTCATTCTACTTTCTGAGCCACTGAAGGACCATCCGCACAGTGTTGGCATTGCCAACAGTAACCCAAGCTTTCCTACATCAATTACTAATCAAGACACTGCATCCACAGACTTAGTACAGGCCAGTATTATAGAAGCATTTTCTCAGTTAAGATTTCTGTTAAATATGTCTAGGTTTGTCTCAGACAGACGAAGACTAAGCAGCATGCCACCACTTTTTCTTGTTTTATATCTCTGCAAGAACACATCTGAGCATTGGCTAGATCTGGGTAGGGGTTTAAAGTTTACTACCTGTACGGTCCTTGGCTGGTGCCTTAGTTTGAGCGGGGCCCCTGGGCCCAAATCTGCCTATCATAATGTTCTACTTGTAGGTTTCTAGGACCCTCTGGATCCTTCTACTTTGCTATTCTCCCATGCTTCTCTCATCTAGAGTCCCAATAGGATGTCCTCCCCTCGGTCCCAGTTTCCTGGTAAGTGAAGGTCCCCTGGAGGGGGAGACCTGGTGGCACTCAGAGGAAAGACAGCAGGTTACCAAGAAGAGACTTGATACCCTATGAGCATATACAGGAGGAGGTAATCCCCCTCAGTCACAGTCATAGGGGAGGGGAATAAGGGGAAAATGGGAGGGAGGGAAGAATGGGAGGATACAAAGGATGGGATAACCATTGAGATGTAACAAGAATAAATTAATAAAAAATAAAATTAAAAGAAGAACACATCTGAATCTTCTCTAACTGTCTTGGGACCTTAGCCTCTTCTTTCTCAAGTCTTCCCATGATATTTACTTTCTGAGAACCAAATGCAAATAACATCATGTCAATTTCCAAACTTCAATTGTTTTCAAGAGTTTCCTAAGATAAGAACATTTCTAATTATACGATCATGACTAAGAGTCTCTATTTCCATTTGTAGTTGCTTGTGGTATAAGAATGATTGATGTATACTTTGTATATTTTAGCCCTAACTTTCTTTTATTTTGCATATATGTTTTTTATTAATTTATTCAGGTTAAAACTCAATTGTTACCCCATTACTTGTATCCTCCTGTTCTTCCCTCCCTCCCACTTTCACCCTATTCCCCTTCCCTAGGTATGACCAAGAGGGGCATCCTCCTCCTCTATATGGTCATAGGCTTTCAAGTCTCATCTTGGTAGCCTGCTTATTCTTTTTTTGAGTGCCCTCAGACCTCCCCACCCAGAGAAGGTGGTCAAATATGGGGCATCAGAGTTCATGGCAGAGTCAGTCCCCACTCTCAACATAACTGTGGAGAATATCCTGACCATTTGGTAGATCAGAGTAGGGGTTTGATGTTTACTACTTGTATTGTCCTTAGTGCAGTAGTTTGAGCAGAGCCCCCTGGGGTCCAATCCACCCATCACGATGTTCTTCTTGACTTTCAAACCAAGAAGGCTGTAATACAGAAAGAAGGCAGAAGCTTTAAAGGTTATTATGTCAACTGTGTAGGTAAATACGGTCAAAAACCACATGTGAAAACTAAATTTACTAGTAAAAATAAATACTTCAATGTCACCAGAAAAGTCTGAACTACTAAAAATAATGACCCCAGAGAGCATCTGTACTCTTCTGCCTTGGGAAGACAGAGCAGGGAGACTACCATTTATGCATTAAGAAGCAGACCTTCATCAGGCACTGACTGTGTGTTTTGATATTGAACTTTTCAGTCCCTAGAACTCTGAGGACTATACTTCTATTGTTGTTTATAAGCCACTCATTTGATAGTATTTTGTTACAATGAATTAAATTAAGATACTATAATAAACAAATACCAAAATGAGCAAATTAATTAATTAGGATATTTTATTAAAGTGTATCTAGAAATAAATAGTAATCTATTTACCAATTTATACATATTAATATAGCATGATAGACTCTCTACATATATTATACATACATACTATACATTATATATTTATTAATATATTTGTTATACTTCTATTTTTAACATATAACTAATATAAATCATATTGAAAAATTTACATTATTAATGTTATGTCTTTGGAATTCAGTATACACTTTCTCAGTTCACCATAATTCAGGTGCTCAGTAAAATACAGGAAACTGTTGGCTCCATGCTTTACAACCAATATCAGAATACTGTAGTCTTCTACATCTTGTCATCCACAAATTTCTCGAAAATGTTAACACTTATTTTGTGGGATTTCTTGCAGTTTGATCCCCTCAAATCCTAACACTATGAGTTCTTCCACACATGCCTTGAAATTACTTTTGCCAAAATCCTCAAGAACCATAATGGCAATGTTTGCCTTTGAGCAGAACTCTGAAGACTGTTTCATTTGCTAAAATTAAATAATTTTGAAATTACCAAAGTATTCACTTGAAAGAAAGGAATCTCAAGACACAAATTATCTATAAAATATCCCCCCACACTACCCACTTACCCAATACTACAAAGCCTTGTAAGTCTTGTTTAAGAGTTTATAGGATTTGACTTATATTGCCTTATGTAGATATGCCTCTGTTTGACTGCTCACTCCTACATTTCCCCATATTCTCTCATAAGAGGATCCCCAAATAATTCTAATTCTTGAGGGACTTGATTGAAAACCTGGCCTAAGGAGACCTGTGCTATGCCAGAGCAGCTCTCTGCTCAGAGAACTTCCCACTTGCTCCCAGATGCCTGGGGTCAGAAACAGTGATCTCAGCAGAAACAATGAACCCAGAGGAGCTGAGCTAGTCTTGGACCCAAGTCCCATTGTCCTCTGCCCTGAGGAGGCCCATGCGGCACCTGAGAAGTTCTCTTCTCAGAGAGTTTTCTAACTGCTCCTCAGCTGCCTGACCTACCTGGGCCAGCAGAGACAGAGAGCCAACAGAGGTAAGTTGGGTGCAGGATCAAAGACACTTTGTCATCAACCCCAAGGAGGTCTGATGGACCACTAGAGCAGCTTTCTATTCAAAGATCTTTCTTCCTGCTCCCCAGCTACCTGGCCAACCTGGATCACAAACAGTGAGTCAATAGAGAGAGGGAACTCAGCAGAGGTGAGTAGGGCACAGGACAAAAGCCCCATTGCCTATACCTACCCTGAAACTTTCTGCCTATCAGAGACCACCAAACCTGCTAACATCAGAGACATCATAATGGGTAGAGGTTAATGTAAGAACACAAGCAACAATTCCCAAGGCCATTAGACATCACCAGAAACCATCAGTCCTACCACAGCAAGCCTTGGGGATACTATCACACCTAATGCACTACAGAAAGATTTCAAAACTGATGTTATAAAAATGATAGAGACCTTAAAGGAGGATAATAAATCCCTCAAACTAGAATAGGAAAATGCAAAGAAAGAAGGGAAAGAATTGGACAAATCACTTAAATAAATTAGTGAATGACAAGAAACTACAATCAAACAGGAGAAGGAAATGAATAAAAGGAATCCTGATCTAAAAATGGAGATAGAAGCAATGAAGAAAACACAATGAAAGACAATCCTAGAAATAGAAAACCTAAAGAAGAAAACAAGATTTACAGATACAAGCATCACCAACAGGCTACAAGATATAGAAGAGAGAATCTCAGGGGTAGAAGATATGATTGAAGGAATCAATAAAACAGTAAAAAAAAAAAAAAATGCTAACTATAAAATGCTCCTGACACAGAAATTCCAAGAAATCTCAGACACTATGAAAAAAACAGACATAAGGAATAATAGGAATAGATGAAAGAGAAGGAGATTCCCAGCTCCATGGACTAGAAAATCTTTTCAACAAAATAATAGACAAAACATCCCTAAACTAAAGAAAGAGTTGTCCATAAATATACAAGAAACCTGTAGAACTCTAAATAGATTAGTCCAGAAAAGAAAATCCTCCCACTACATAATAATCAAAACACTAAACATACAGAACAAAGAAAGAATATTAGAAGTTACAAGAAAGACAAAGTTACATATAAAAGCAAACCTATCAAAATTACACCTGACTACTCAACAGAGACTATGAAATCCAGAAGGAACTGGACAGATGTCATGCAGACACTAAGAGACCACAAATGCCAACCCAGACTACTATACCCAGCAAAATCTTCAATAACCATAGATGAGAAAAACAAGATATTCCATGACAAAATGAAGTTTAAACAGTACCTAGCCACAAATCCAGCCCTAAAGAAGATACTAGAAGTAAAACTCCAACCCAAAGAGGCTAACTACACCCAAGAAAACACAGGAAATAAATAACTCCACATCCACAAAAGAAAAGAAACTCTCTCTGTCTCTGTCTCTGTCTCTGTCTCTGTCTCTCTCTCTCTCTCATCACCAACATAAAAACGAAACAAAACAAAAACAAACAAACAAAAAACAGGAACTAACAACCACTGGTCATTAATATCTCTGAGTATCAATGGCCTCAACTCCCCAATAAAATGACACAGGCTAACAGAATGGATGGGAAAACTCTTCTGCATACAAGGAACATACTTCAGCAATGAAGGTAGACATTACTTCATAAGAAAGGGCAGGAAAAAGATATTCCAAGGAAATGGACAGAAGAAGCAAGCTGGAGTAGCCATTCTAGTATCTAATAAAATAGACTTTCCACCAAAGCTAATTAATTAAAGGGATGGAGAAGGACACTTCATACTCATCAAAGGAAAAATACACCAAGATGATGTCTCAATATTGAATATTTATTCCCCAAATGCAGGATCACCCATATTTGTAAAAGAAATATTACTAAAGCTTAAATCACACATCAAACCCACACATTAATAGGGGAAGTCTTCAACATCTCCTCTCTTCACTAGACAGATCATCAAGACAGTAACTAAATGTAGAAATAATGAAACTAATAGATGTTGTGAGTCAAATGGACCCAGCAGGTATCTATAGAACATTTCAACCAAACACACACACACACACACACACACACACACACACACACACACACACACACAATACCACCTTCTCAGCACCTCACCAAAACGTTCTTCAAAATTAACCATATACTTGGTCACAAAACAAACCTCTACACATACAAGAAGATCAAAATAACCACTTGCATTTTATCAGATCATCCTGGATTAAAGCTGGAATTCAACAATAACAGACAACAGAAAGACTACAAACTCATGGAGCTGAACAACTCCCTATTCATTGACATCTGAGTAAGGGACAAAAGAAAAATTAAATTAAAGACTTCCTAGAATTCGATGAAAATGAAGGCACAACTTACCAAACTTATGGTACACAATGAAAGCAATGCTAAGAGGAAATTTCATACCACTAAGCACCTTCATAAAGAGATTGAAGAGATCCTATACTAGCAATTCAACAGCACACCTGAAAGCTCTAGGAAAAAGAGCAGACACACCCAAGAGGAGTAGACAGCTGGAAATAATCAAATTCAGGGTTGACCTAAAAAAATTAGAAACAAACATCACAATTTAAAGAAAAAACCAACAAATCCAAGATCTGATTCTTTGAGAAAATCAGCAAGATAGACAAACTCTTGGCAAATATAATTAAAAGGCAGAGGGAGAGTACTTAAATCAACAAAATCAGAAATGAAAAGAGAGACATAATGTCTGACACTGAGGAAATCCCAAGAGTAATTAGGTCTTACTTCAAAAGGCCATATTCCACAAAATTAAAAAATATAAATGAAATGGACAATTTTCTTAATAGCTACCAGTTACCAAAATTGAATCAAGATCAAGTAAACAAATTAAATAGTCCTATATCTAGTAAGGAAATAGAAGCAATCCTCAAAAGTCTTCCAAACAAACAAACAAATCCCAAAGCCAGATACATTCAGCACAGAATTCTACCAGACCTTCAAAGAATACCAATTCTATTCAAACTATTCCACAAAAGAGAATTGAATTGAACACCCAGAAATAAACCCACACATCTATGGACACTTGATTTTTGACAAAGAATCTAAAGCCATACAATGGAAAAAATAGTATCTATACAAATGGTGCTGGTCTAACTGGATGTCTACATGTAGAAAAATGCAAAGAGATCTGTATTTATTATCATGCACAAAATTCAAGTCCAAAGGGATTATGACCTCAACATAAAACTAGACACACTAAATCTGATAAAGGAAAGAGCCCTGAACTCACTGGAGCTGGAGACAAATTCCTGAACAGAATACCAATAGCTCAGACTCTAAGGTCAACAATTAATACATGTGATGTCATGAAATGGAAAAGCTTTTTTAAGGCAAAGGGCACTATCAACAGAAGAAAATGACAGCCTACAGACTGGGAAAAGATCCTCATCAACCTTGCATCTGACAAAATGATACTATGCAAAATATATAAAGAACTCAAGAAATTAAACCCCATTGAACCAAGTAACCCAATTAAAAGCTGGAGTACAAATCCAAACAAAGAATTCTCAATAGAGGAATATGGAATGACTAAAAAACACTTAATGATGTGCTCAGTGTCCTTAGTCATCAGGAAAATGCAAATCAAAAGGAGTCAGATTCCATCTTACAACTGTCAGAATGGCTTAGACCAAAAAACTCAAGTGACTGCACATGCTGGTGAGGATGTGGAGTAAGGTGAATACTTCTCTACTGCTGGTGGGAAAGCAAACTTTTTTACAACCACTTTGGAAATCAGTCTGGCACTATCAAGAGACAATTGGAAATGATGCTACTGTAAAAGCCAGCTACACCACTCCTGAGTATATACCCAAAAGATGCTCCACTATAGAACAATAACACTGTTATCCCCTCACCTTTATCTTCCCATTACCCCCTCCCTACCCTCCCCTTTTCACTCTATTTCCATCCCCTAGGCCTGTGACAGAAGGGGACCTCCTATCTCAGAGCCTATCAGGTCTCATCCAGGTAACCTGCTTACCCTTCCTCTGAGTGCCGCCAAGCCTCCCTTCCAGGGGAAGTGGTCAAATAGGGGATCCCAGAGTTCTTGAGTAAATGAGGGCAATAAACATTCTACAGGAAGAATTTACCCATGAATTTAACAATGGTTAGACATTATAATATTTAGTTTGGTTTTTCAACAAATGTGATTATGCATAAAAAGATGGACTGTAACATGAATATCTGCTGATATGTGCATCTCTCTTGGAAACTGAAGTGAAAGGTAAGCTAAAAATAATGCAGTAAGCAAACTGCAGGACATGTCTCTCTTGGGTTACCTAGAACTCCAAATCAAAGTGTCATGTAATAATTCTGTATAGACTTTATACTAGCCGCATATTAAAGACACACACACACACACATCTTTTAAAAGCAGGCAACTGCTTGCAAAAACCATGTGCAACAATGAAAAAGAAATAACCTAAGATAGTAATTTGCAGGTGAGTCCACATTATGACAGTGCCCAATGGAAAGATTTTAAGTATTCTGGTTCTTTCTACCCTGCCCAGTTTTCCCTGTCATGACATGATATCTGAAGTTGGCTCACACAGTGATCTACCAGATGCTAAATAGTTGGCTGGACACTCAGGGGGCTGCAGTAAAATCAGAACTAAATGTGTTTATTAGCTTTCCCATTTACAGCCTTCAAAAATACTCGTGTGAACCACCCACTATACTCTCTTCGTATCCCTCTGTCTGCACACAGGTTGGCAAAGCAAACTGTCAAGCTGGGAATGCTCTCTATGCTCCTATGTTTATCCATTTAGAATGAAATTTGCTGGAAGAGAGGTTGGCTCACATGGTAACATCTGAATGTTGTGTTCACCTAAAATCCATATATTGAAATGGAATCCCCAGTAACTACTAGAATTACACCAGTTGCATTATAAAAAAGGCTCAAGATAATTTCTTTGTTCCTTCCTCTATATGTACCACTATGTACAAAACAAGAAAGAAGCTCTCATCAGACGTCATACATATTAACACCTCAAATGTAGTCTTCTCAGCTTCCAAAATTATGAAAACTAAAAGTTTGCTGTTCTGAAGCTAGTTGGGGCCTGGTATATTGTTATGTTATCTAGTTCCAGTTTCAGGGAAGGATTTCATAGCACTGCGTAATGTAGCCAGGGGTCTCTGATAGTCAGATAGCTCTATACTCTCTTAAGAAGGTAAATACATCCTAACAAAGCCCAATTAATGGGGATTGTGGTTTGGCAGCTCCCACCAGACTTCTGAAGACAAGTGGCCCATGGCACCCCAATCTGGTGGAAGCTTGATATTTTTACATCACACCTTCACGCAGTGAAAGATGCAGAGAATGTTCAAAGCACTCTACTTTACCAGGTAGATCAGAACAGTCATCGAGGGTAACACCTTTGTTAATATAGGAATCTTAGGCAACTCTGTCTAAAAGTGAGGCTTATTGTTGCTAGAATTTGTAAAGTTTCTAGCTATGAAAGAATATCTCATTTTCTGATAAAAATCTAATGCTGACTTGCATATGTTTTTTTCTATCTTTGAAAATATATTCATACAATATATTCTGGCTATGATTTCCAATTTGCCACACTTCCAAGACCCTTCCACCTCCTCTGACACCTGAATTCTCACATTTTGTCTCTCTTTTTAATGCAAGCAAGCATCTAACAAATACTAATAAAGCAAATAAGATAAAAGAAAAACAAATTAAAATATGACAACCAAACAACAATAAAAAAAGTCAAAGAAAGAGCACAAGAAACACAGATGCAAAGACCTACAATTTTCCACACACAGGAATCCCATAAAAACACAAAAATGGAAGCCACAATATATACACAAATTAACTATGAGGAAAAAGAATAAAATATAATAAAAATAAACATAAATTGATTAATTAATTAAATGCTTTGACCAAACATTATGAGCCCAAGAACGTCCAAAGATCCTATTGAGTTCTTTTTATGTTGGCCATCAACTGCTGGGCATGGAGCCTGCCCTTGAGAATAGTTGGTAGCACCAGTGAGATACCCTTGGAGAAAACCAAATTTTTCATCTGCAAGTGGTTATCAATTGTAAATAGCTTCTGGGTTAGGGATGGGGGTTTGTGTCCATTTTTTATCTCTGCGATGAAACACAATTTAGTGCATGCTTGTCTTTTTCAGTTCTCTGTGAGATCTTGTGAGCCACGCTTAGTTGATTTAGTGGGCCATGTTCTCCTGGTGTCCTCCACTCTGACTCCTATAGTCTTTCATTCCCCTCTTCCATGGGGTTCCTAAAGAACACCAAGAGGGGGGATCCAATGGAGACTTCCAATTTAAGTTCTCTGCATAATGTCTGGCTGTGGATCTCTGACCCATTACCATCTGGTGCTGGAAGAAATGTCTTAAATAATGACTGAACAAGACATTCATCTACAAATATAGCACAATATATTTTAGTTTTTTCATTTAATTTTATTTATTATTTTGTCTGTCATGTGGCTCTCTGGGCTATGGAGTCTGGTTCCTGGACATGCAGGCAGTCTAGGGCATGGATTCACTCTTGTGGTGTTCGCCACAAGTTAAACCACAAGTTTTGCTCCAACATTTCCGCAGCACATCTTGCAGGAAGGACACATTGTAGATGGAAGGTTTATGGGTGGATGCCAGGTTTCTCTTTTGGTAGACTGCAGAGTGCCTTCTCTTGCTAAAGAGACTACAATGTAGGTATGAAGTCTCCAAGTTTGACCTCTTTACTTTTAATAAACTAAGAGGAATTGGACATTGGCTTCCACTGTCAGTTTTCAGACAGTGACTTTCTCTGTTAGCATTAGCCTGGGTTTTTTAGGGACCTCCATGAGCCCTCTTCAGCCAACAACTCAACCAAGTGTAATTTACTCCCAACACTGTAACATGTCCCAGGCTATAAAAGATGGCCAGTTCAGACTCCAGATCACCCATTACTAGGAGTTTTCACTAGGGAAACCCTAAAAGATTCCATGTAGTTTCCACTACAATATGTTTCCACACCAGCTGCTAAATATCTCTCAGTTCTAGCCGTCTCTCCTGGCATTAATCACTCCACCTCCTCACCCTATCTTTCTTTCTCCTGACCCCAGCCACCCCCAGTCTACCTGCAGAATATATTTTATTTCCCTTTCCCATGCAGATCCATGCTTTGTCCCTATAGCCATCCTCTTTACCTAACCCCTCTATCTCTGTGTATTATAGCTTGATAACAATTTTCTTAACAGATAATGTTCACTTATAAGTGAATAAATATCATAGTTGCTTTTCTGGGTCTGAGGTACCTCCTTCAGGTTGATATTTTTTTCTAGTTGTCTCCATTTACCTACAAATGTAATGAGGTCATATTATTTTAACTAATAAGGAATACTCCATTTTGTAAATATACCACATTTTCTTTATTCTTTCTTCAGTTGAGGGACATCTATTTTGTTTGCAGCTTCTAGCTATTATAAATAAAGGCACATTGAACACAGTTGAGCAAGTGCCTTGTGGTATAATGAAGCATCCTTTGGATGTATGCCCTGGAGTGGTATGCCTGGGTCTTGAGTCCCAAATTTTAAGCTATTGCTGTATTGATTTACATAATGGTTGTACAAGTTTTGAATTGTATTTCCTGATGGCCAATGATATGGAACACTTCTTTGTTTCTCAGCCATTGAAGATTATTCTATTGAGGCCTTTATTTAGATCTGTATTCATTTTAAGGGGGATTGTTTGGAATTTTATTTTATTTTAATTAATTAATTTATTTATTTATCTTTGGTTTTTCAAGACAGGGTCTCTCTGTGTTAGCCTTGGCTGTCCTGGACTCGCTTTGTAGACCACGCTGGCCTCAAACTCAAAGAGATCCGCCTGCCTTTGCCTCCCGAGTGCTGGGATTAAAGGTGTGCGCTACCATGCCCCGGCCTGTTTGGGATTTTAATAGCTAGTTTCTTGAGTCCTTTATATTTTGGATATTAGGATTCTGTCTAATGTGGAGTTAGTAAAAAAAATTATCTCAAATTCCGTAGGTTGCCTCTACATCCTAATGACAATCTTTTGCATTACAGAATATTTTCAGGTTCCTGGGTTCTACTTATTAATTGTTGACCTTAGTGCCTTCTCGATTTGTGCTATGTTCAGAAAGCTGTCTACTGCACCAATGAGTTTAAGGCTCTTCCTCACTTCCTCTTGTCAGGTTCAGTGTGTCCGGTTTTATGTTGGGCTGGACTTGACTTTTGTGCAGAGTGATACATATGGATCTATTTGTGTTCCTCCACATCCATTTGTTGAAGATGCGTTCTTTTGTCTGTGTATGTCTGGCTTAATTACAAAAAATCAGGTGTCTATAGGTGTGTATATTTATGATTAGTACTTCAGTTTTATTTCATTTATCAACATGTTTGTTTTTATGCAAATATTATGTGTTTTTTATTACTATAGCTGTGTAATACAACTTGAAATCAGGGATGGTCACACCATTGTTTTAGCTATCCTAGTTATTTTTTGGTTTTGCTTTCATTTTTGTTTTTCATATAAATTTGAGAATTGTACATTCAAGGCCTATAAAGAATTCTGTTGGAATTTTAATGGGTATTGTGTTTAATATGTGGCTATTATGAAGTATGTTGTTTCTCTGATTTATATCTCAGTCTGTTTGCCACTTCTATATAGGAGGGCTACTGACATTTTCAGTTAATCTTGTATCCAGGCACTTAGATAAAAGTGCTTAAAAGCTGTAGGAGTTGCCTAGTAGAATTTTTAAGGTGACTCATGTATACGATATCATCTGAAAATAATGATATTTTTACTTCTTAATTTATAATATTTACTTTGATTCCTTCAGTTATATTAGTGCTATAGCTAAAACTTCAAGTACTATACTAAATTAAAAACCATGGAGTGTGTGGGTAACCTTGTGTGGTTCTTGATTATAGTGGCTTTGCTTTGAGTTTATCTATATTTAGCTTAATATTGGCTATATGCTTGCTATAAATTGCATTTATTATATTTAGGTATTTCTCTTGTATCTCTAATGTCTTGAGTACTGTTATCATTAATGAATGTTGGATTTTGTCAATGGACTTTTTGGCATCTAATAAAGTGTGTGTGTGTGTGTGTGTGTGTGTGTGTGTGTGTGTGTGTGTGTGTGTGTGTGTGTAGTTTATTTATGAGATGGATTACATTTACAGATTTTTATATGTTGAACCATGCCTGCATCTCTGGAATGAAGGTTACTTGATCATGATAGATGAATTTTTTGAGATGTTCTTGAATCAGCTTTCAAGTATTTCATTAGGTATGATTGTTTTATCTATGTTAATAAGGAAAATTATAATGTAATTCTCTTTCAAGGTTGACATTTTATGTGGTCTGGGTATCATGGTAACTGTGGCCTCATAAAATTAATTAGGAAATGTTACCTATATTTCTTTTGGGGGATACTTAGAGGAGTTTTGGCATTAACTTTTTGTTAGTAGTCTGGAAGAATTTGGCCCTAAAACCATCTGGCCTTGGCCTTCTTTTTGAATGGGAGACTTTTAATGACTACTTTTATTTCACTAAGGGTTAAAGGTACATGTAAATTGTTTATCTGAACTTGATTAAATTTGAAAAGTGATACTGTGGGTAGAATTATCCATTTCTTTTATATTTTCCAATTTTGTAGAGTATAGTTTTAAAAATATATCCTTATATTTCTCTGGCTTTCTTTTGTGCCTCTTGTTATGTCACCTCCCCCTTTATTTTTTCAAAATTTCTCTTAATTTGGATATTTTTGATCAGTCTTTTAGTTAGTTAGTATAAAAGGGTATCAATCTTGTTTATTTAAAAAATAGCCAAATCTTTCTTTGATTGATTCCTTTATATTGTTCTCTTTGTTTAGATTTTATTGATTTCAAACCCAAATTTGAAATCTTATTGCCTTCTACTCCTCTTGGATATTCTTACTTCTTTTTATCCTAGAAGTTTCTGATATGCTGCTGGTTGCTAGCATGAGATCTTTCCAATATTTGTATTAGGTACCTAGCATCTTTATTAGGAACTTTACTGTCAGCACTGCTTCATTGTATTGCATAAGTTTAGTCATGTTATTTATTGATTTTCATTGAATTCTACAAAGTCTTCCATTTCTCTATTTATTTCTGTCTTGACCCATTTTCCATTGAGTATAGAGATGGTGCATTTCTATCAGTTTGTAAATTTTCTGTTGTTTCCATCCAGTTTTAGTCCATGGTGATTTGATATGATGTGGGGTAGTATTTCAAATTTCTTGTATCTGTTAAAGCTTGCCTTGTCTGAGTATGTGATCAACTTTGAAGAAAGTTCAAAGGTACAGAGAAAAGGGTATATTCTTCTGTGTTTTGGTAAATTATTCTGTAAATATCTTTTAGGTCTGCTTGGTTTATAATCTTTTGTTAACTCTAGCATTTCTCTGTTCAATTTCTCTTTAATAATCTGTCTATTGGTGAGAGTGTGTACTGAAGTCTCCCACTATCAGTGTTGAGGGGCAATATGTGACTTATACTGTAAGAATGTTTCTGTTACAAAGGATGGTGGACTTGTATTTGGGCTATAGATATTAAGGATTGAAATATCATCTTGGTGCATTTTTTCCTTTGATGAATATGATGTGTGCTTTCTAATCTCTTTTCATTAGTTAGCCTATTTTGATAGATATTAAAATGGCTATACCAGCTTGCTTCTTAGGTCCGTTTTCTCTGAATATCTTTTCCTAACTCTTTACCCCAAGGAACTGTCCTTGACCTTACAGTGTGTTTTTTGTATTCGGCAAAAGGAGGGGCCCTTGTTTTATGTCCATTCTGTAAATATGTATATTTTTACTGGGGAGTTAAGAGTTGATATTAATAAATATTAATGAACAATGACTATCAATTTGGGCTAATTTGTTTTTGTTGTAGGTGGTGGTGCTGTTGCTGTTGCTGGTGCTGGTGCTTGTGCTGGTGGTGGTGGTGTGCGCACGCGCGCGCGTGTGTGTGTGTGTTGTCCTTTCTGTTGGTTTTCCTGATGTAACATTATATCTGCCTGGTATCAAGAATGAGTTCTTAACTAGATGAACAACAGAACTTATTTGAGGGACAAGTATTTCTAAACATTCATTTCAGTAACCAATATCCATTTATTACCTCTGAGTACAAAAATCAACTTGTCTTAGGAGTCCTCAAAGTCCCTTTTTGAGCTAGACATGCAGAAATGCATCTAAAGCAGCCCAGATCCTGGTCTTCTTGAACATACTCTGCTGTCCTTTGCCTTTTTTTTTTTCCACTTCTACATTCACTTTATATAATTTTTTTCTCCAGTGGAGGCTCCAGCAGACTGTGGTAACATTTGGTGTTATCCTGCTGCTTTACAGAAAATCCATTGTTTCTATTCGAATCCTTGTTAGTGACTTAAAGTAATTTTGTACATAAGCAGTATGAGACGTCACATCTGCATTACAAAAGCAATTCCATCTGGACGCTACCATGCTCCTTCAGTGCAGGAGTATCAGGTGCCTCTTCTGAGCCACAGAGGAAAGCACAAGGAAGCAGCAATGCCTAAGTGAGTTCTTCAGCTCTCTTAGAGGCTACCAATTACAGAACAACATAGTTAAGCCTTAGATTCATAGAACATGAAAATAACTACAGATAAGCTTTCTGAGTGGCAACTAATAGTCTCGTGTCAAGATAAAACTATCTAGGATGAACACAGAGAGCTGATAGGCATATTGCCTAAAGAGGGCAACCCAGGCCAACTGGCATAGGAAAGAAGGAAAGCCAAAACACAGTACTCATAGCTCCTTGGCTGACCTATGGCATGAACCAAAGGGAATTCTTTCTTTCTTTAAAAAAAAAAAAAATATATATATATATATATATATATATATATATATATATATATATATATATATATATATATTTCAAGTCCCATGTGTAAAGGGTGAACACACATGCTAAACTCCTGGGAAGGACTATATCTACAAGGCAGTATATAGACATTACATTTCTATAATTATAATGTTCTAAAATTGAATGTAGGTGCCGAGTTGTTAGGTAAATATCTTCTATGTGTGGTCAGAGTAGTCTATGCTTTCCTGCAAGAGAAAAACCAGGCAAGGGAGAAGGTAAAGAAAGAATAGGATACCGACTCTATCCTTTTGGATTTTCACTACCAAAATATTTAAATACTTCTAACTGCCTGACAAATAGTGAAGTATTCCAGGCAGGGAGCTGCTTACCTCGATGAGAGTTGATTTTATAGTTGACTGTAACTTTTGCCTTCCTTAAACACTCCTCTGCAGAATGCTGTGTCTTAGTGACCAACTGTGTAAGTAAAGTGAGTACAGGGCTGGCTTCTCAGGATCAGGGCAGGGGTCATCTTCTGCCCGGAAAGATAGTTAAAGACGAACTAGCATGTGTCTCTTCCTATCAAGTTTTGACGATCTGAAAATTCGGTGACAGCAGGAGAATAAGCATGCTGATGGAGAATAAGGTTGCAGAGATGACTTATGAGGCTTAGAGAATGTGAAATGCCATCTGCTTTTTTCTTTCTTTTCTGTTCTTTTGCTTTGTTTTCTTTCTTTCTTTCTTTCTTTCTTTCTTTCTTTTTTTTTCAAGAGAGGGTTTTATCTTTTGCTGTCCTGGAATTCACTGTATGGACCAGGCTGGGCTCAAAACCCAGAGACTCAGAGATCGGCCTGCCTTTGCCTCCTGAGTGCTGGGATTAAAGGTATGTGCTCCCTCCTGGCTTGCTATTATGATCTTGATCATCTGTTTCCTAAATATCCTATATAACTGTTGTAAAAATAGGGCTACGATCTTTTCTTTTCTTTTTTCTTTTTCCTTTTTTAATTTTTTAAAATGTTATTAATTTATTCATATTACATCTCAATGGTTATTCCCTCCCTTGTATCCTCCCATTCCTCCCTCCCTCCCATTTTCCCCTTACTCCCCTCCCCTATGACTGTGACTGAGGGGGATTACCTCCCCCTGTATATGCTCATAGGGTATCAAGTCTCTTCTTGGTAGCCTGCTATCCTTCCTCTGAGTGCCACCAGCTCCAGGACTTTTAAGTGAGTTATGATTTGAATGTAACCCTAAATGAATCTGAAATGCAATCTTTCTCAGACTTCGACTTTCTAACTCTAGCATTGTGATTTCTTTAGTTTGGATGACTATCTTTTTTTTTTTAATTTATTCATATTACATCTCGATTGTTAGCCCTTCCCCTGTTTCCTCCCATTCTTCCCTCCCTCCCATTTCTCCCCTTCTCCCCTCCCCTATGTCCGTGACCGAGGGAGACCTCCTCCCCCTAGATATGCTCTCAGAATATCAAGTCTCTTCTTGGTAACTAGCTATCCTTCCTCTGAGTGCCACCAGGTCTCCCCTTTTCTAATGAGAGACATAAAGAGAGTGGATTTAGAGAAGAGTGGAGGTTGGGAGAAGGTGGGAGGAGTAGGGGGAGAGAAGATTGGGGAAACAGTCATCAGTATATATTGTATGAACAAAGACTACTTTCAGTAACAAGAAAAAGGTGAGGAAAAACTTTTTACATCTAAAAAGATGGACTAATAATTATAATCATTGAAAGAATTTTTAAAGTGTGTGTTCATGACCTCATATCTTGACTTCATGAATAAGAGCTTCTAAGAGTGGGTATTAAAAATCACTTTTGAAATTGTTTTCATGTATTATGATCTTCTGCTGAAGCCCTGGTGAAAGACAACAGAGTGTATGAACAGACATGCAAGAGTTCCAGCTTAAAGCTCACCTCTGCAGAAAAGAAACAAAATACTTCCTCCCTGTGTCTACATAAGCTCTTTCAAAAATGGGGTATTCTGAAGATAGAATGTCTACCTTGTTCCCCTCAGTAGGTCTTGAATTCAAAACTATCTCTGAAATTGAGAATGAAGACAGGGAAATCAAGGTGTGGCCCACCCCTGCTGCCAAGGAATGGAAAGTTAACTTGTCTTCTAGTTAAATAAATATGCATATGTTATTGAACTTGATGATAATTTTTTTTTTGTAGCTAGAAAAATATTAGCAAGGTTATAGGTCAATGAGAATGAACCCATCACTCATATGCAGTAACCAATTCAATCTTTTTCTAAGATAACTTGTAAGGTGATCACAGGTACCAATGGGTAGGAAATTAGACTTCTGTTTCTCCTTTCTTTGACAAACTATGAGTAAACTGATTTTCTTTACCAATTGCTGTTTTCTTCTCCACTGGAAATATGTAGAAACCAAAGTAATGGATTTCTAACCATAATTGCTCAGTAATAGAAGAACCATACAATATTTATATCCACAATTTAAGGTGGTAATTTGTTTTTGTTTTTGACTTGGCTGAAGGTGACATTTAATCAGGAATATAGTCATGAAAGAAAATAACACTGCTGTGTATGTAGCCATATTCCTGTAAGTTTAGAGAATACAAAAGACAGTTAGTTTGCTTCTATTTAATGGTCCTGAGCAAGTTTCAGAAACCAACATTTTTTCCATACATTTTGCTTAACATTTTAAACTCCATAACATCTGATTTAAAATGTCGTTACATTGATGATTCAGTCATACCCTGAGATCATATTTTATTTGTCCAATCTTTAAATATTTTATTCATCTTCAATAATAACTATTTGGAAAAGACAGAGAAAAAATACTGAACATGCCTTTGCACGGATGTATAACAATGTGATGATGGATGGAAGCACATTCTAAGTACTTCTTTCTTTCTTTCTTTCTTCCTTTTCTTTCTTTCCTTCTTTCTTTGATTCTTCTTTTCTTTCTTTCTCTCTTTGTCTATTATAATTGGAAGACTACTCCTAGCATCTAAGGGATCATAATATTATAGGAGTGGTGGAAGAAAAATAGGAGTATGATTTGAACATAGATCTAGGGTTCAGTTTCTCGACTGTTGCAATGTCAGAGTATCATACAGGATATTTAAGAGCACACATCAAACATGACATTTAAGGGTATGCTTTAGCAAACTGTGTTCTTGCTAGTCCAAGTCATAACTGTATCAAAATGGAACATTTAGTTACTTGCCATTTGCCATGGTGAATGGTGAATGTAATTTGGGCCACTGTGTTTGAGAATTTTAATTGCATTTATCCAAGCACAAAGATAATATTTTGAGTAGTTTCTGTAGCTAGGCTTTTCATGCCATAAATCCAAGTTGTAAGACTTTCATGGTCACAAGGCCAGTTAAGGTTCTGTTATTCACCATCTCCATTGAAACAGATGGAGAGAAAAATGCTGAAGTTATTATTATAAAACTGTGTTTGTTTCACTTAGTTTCTCTCTTAACCCAGCTATCACACACATAACTGATACTCTTTTACATTTGTTTATATGGCTTTGCAACAAAATCTTGAGCAATATAAGTCTCTCCTTAACCATCTGTTTTGCTGATGGTTCCACAATCTCCAAGTTACTTGCTTTTTAGTACTTGTTGCTCCAGATAAGTCATTTCCATCACTTTTGCACCTCTGCCTGTGGCTGAATCCCCTAGCTCTCCTAACTCCTCAGCCCCTGACTTGCAGGAAATCCAGCCCTATTCTCTCCCATGCTCATCAGTTGGCTATAAGCTACTTTATTGACTTATCAAGGGGACAATTAGGGAGCAGAACTTACAAAACATTTAGACAGAGAATCAAAATTTAAACTACACAATAACCTTATGTCTACAGACAAAGATTGAAAAAGACAGTTTAAGTTTGTCCTTGAAAGAAAAACTGAATAAAGACTTTCATTTCAAAGAAAAGTATGGACCCATTTCCCCAAAAGGGCAAAAACCAGAAGTGCTACTCTTGATTGTTGTTTTTGACTGAGACATATTCTGTGTATCTGTAACCAGCATATCTGAAAGAAAGAAGTTGAGTTATCCCATACCAAAGTGACAATGCTGTAAGTAGATACCACAGGCTAACAAACAAAAAAACCCACTGTCTAGCATGAATTACTTCTTTTAGAACAATTGGCTTGTTTATGTTTCATAAACCCCCAAATGATACAGGAATTTGCAATTGCTACTGATTAATTTCCAGAACTTGATAGTAACACTCTATTGCAAATTTTACTATATACTTGAATCTTAAAACATAGAAAAATCAATCTGATACTCACCTAGAAGCCTCTTCCCCACTGTATAGCTTTTATAGTGTGTAACATGATATATAAATTACCAAGGGAGAAAAGTAATCATCGGTCATACACAGCCGTGAACCCTATGAGCTACAGCAATGACTGACCCTGCAAGACATGTCCACTAATGCTGTAGTATGGAACATTGTAGAGGTAAATCAACACTTCCTGGATTGCATCAAATGAAAATCATATACAGCACCAATATTTAGTAAAGCGCCTAGAATCAGATAGTTTGCAAGCTCTCAGGGAGAATCTATGACTACTATTCTGCTAAGGGTATATAATATTAAATCAACTCCTCATGATTTCTTGTTATACCCACAGAGTATACAAATCTTTCAGACTTCATCAGAGATGCTTCCTGGTATATCATATAGCAACTAGCACAAAAAATCAACAACTTCCTAAGTTGTAGATAATAAGATACCTCAGAATACTTAGGCATAAATAAAATATCTATGTCACAACTCTTCCCAAGGCTCAAATAGGCTACAAGGAAATTGTAAGAGCCAGAAGCAGTATATTACTACAGGAAAGCAGGATCTTCTACACAGAGGAGAGCAACTGTGTACATAAGCTAACAGTGGTTGTGATAAATTTCACAAGACCTATGCAAGCTCACGCCATACAAAATCCCAGCACATATTGGCTAAGTGGATGCAATTTTCCACCTCTGTCTGAAAAGCTTTTGTCAATGAATAGCTGCTAGGAGAGAAGGAGCCATCTTTCTTTAAGAGTGTAGCCCCCAGAACGTTGACTATATTCCAGTAGAAGGGCACATACCAAGAAGATAATTGACACACATTGGACTTCATGGTTTAAAGTGAAAAAAAGACATAAGTTAGATGAGTGGAGAAGGAAACGTAAATTTGGAAGGAGTTCAGGGAGGTGGTTAATATTATCAAAATACATACAAAACCTTCAAAAATAACAATTTAAAAGATGAGAGAGAAAAAAAAAACAGAATAGCAACAAAAGCCACCAATTCATCCAAACATAAAAGTCAGAAAACAAGATCAGACTGTGGAGGTCTTGGTACTGATGTGGAAGAGAGTGGTTTATGTGTGTTGTGTATATGTACACAATTAATTATAAAGAGTGCTTATTAGTAAAATGAAAATGATTTGAAGGAAAGTAAGACCTGAACATTGGGCTCTACCTCACACATCCCTTCGAACACACTAATTTTGCCAGTGAACATTGATAAGTGTGTTCATTGCTTTTCTGTCCATGTGCTAAAATAGCATGACTAAGACAAGATTTATATTTGACCTCTAGTTGTAGAGAGATGAGTCCATCACAGGAAAGAAACATAAAAGCAAGTGGTGATCATTGCAACAAGAGCAGGATATTAAGAGATCACACAATTAGATACCATCAAAATAAACTGAAAGCATGGTCGAGCTATACAGTCTCAGAGGCCACCCCCAGTGAAACATTTGCTCAAGTAAGGACACATGTCCTAAACCTACTCAAAAAGTGCTACCAACTTTTTTCCAATGACTGCTTTTATGGGGGCTATTTTTCCATTTATTTATTATTTAATCACTTTACAGCCTGATCCCATCCCACTCCCACCTCTCGCCCCAGTCCAACCCTCTCATCTCCTTCTCCCATTCCTTCCTCTCATTCTTCTCAGAGAAGTGGAGGCCCTAAAGGTGTACCAAACCACCCTGGCCTTTCAAACTGTAGCAGGACTAAATGTATCATCTCCTACTGAGGTCAGACAATGCATCCCAGCCAGGGAAAAGGAATCCAAAAGCAAGCAATAGAGTAAGAGATAACCCTTACTGCTATTATTAGGGAATTGACATGATGAACAAGCTTCACATCTGCTACATATATGTAGGGGGTCTAAGTCCAGCCCATGCATGCTTTTTGGCTGGTGGTTCATTCTCTGTGAGGTCCCATGGGACAAGTTTACTTTCCTCTATAGGTCTTCTTGTGGTATGCTTGACCTCTCCACTCTCCTTCTTCTACTAGTACTTCTACAGAACTCCTTGAACTCAGCCTGTTGTTTGGTTGTAGGTTGCTGCATCTGTTTCCATCAGATTTTGTATAAAGCTCTTCAAAAGAAAGCTATGCTAGGTTCCTGCTGCAAGCGTAACAGAGCATCATTAATAGTGTCAGGGGTTGCTCTCTCCCATGGGGTGAGTCTCAAGTTGATCCAGTCATGGGTTTGCCATTCCCTTAATATCTGTTTCATCTATATGCCTATACTTCTTGTAAACAAGACAGATTTTGTGTGAAAGGTTATATGGGTGGATTGATGTTGTCTTACTCCCTCCATTGTAAATCTTACCTGGCTATAGGAAGTGATGGCTTTCAGGGTCCATATCCCCTACTACTAGGAGTCCCAACTACGGTCAACTCCATAGACTCCTTCCTTTGTTCCAGAGATGATCCCCGCTGATTTCTGTTTGGTATCCCCCACCCCTGCTCTTCCCATACCTGACCCCACCACAACTACTCTCTCCATACTGACTCCACCCAGATCCCTCCTTCCATCCATTTTAGAGGTCTATTTTTTTTCCCTTCTGAGTGAGATTCAAGCATCCTCCCTTGGGCTTTCCCTGTCTCACAGTGTCTAAGAGACCACAAATGTAATCTAGACTACTATACCCAGTGAAACTCTCAATAACAATAGATGGAGAAAACAAGATATTCCAAGACAAAAGCAAAATTAAAATAATTTCTATCTAAAAATCCAGCCCTACAGAAACACTGGAAGGAAAACTCCAATCCACGGAAGTTAACTACATCCAAGAAAACATAGGAAACAAATAATTCCACAGGAGCAAAAACAAAATAAGGGAAGCACACACGTATATGCTAATACAACAAATATTAAAATAACAGAAATTAATAATCATTAGTCATTAATATCTCTCAACATCAATGGACTGAATTCCCCCAATAAAAAGACAGGCTAACCAAGGGTGTGGAAAATGAATTTAGTAAAATTTTAAAAGTTTCTGTAGTTTTAAAGTCTCAACATTGTTTAAAATCCAAAGTCAAAAGTCTCATGTGAAACAGACTGTAGTTCCTTGGAAAATGAAAATGCAAATTACATACTTCAAGTATAAGAAAAAAATAGCCAGATGAAGAGATGATTCAGCCATTAAAAGCTAGGCACACAATAAGAGCATCTAGAAAGAATATTGGCAAAGAGAAGAAATACTGTACCAAAGAAGACACAAAACCCAATAAAATAAACTCTAAATTGTACATAAGAGTGAACTACACTATAAAATACTGATTTGTCAATGAACCATAAGAAAGAAATATTGCCAATATAGCAAACCATTAAATGTACAGGATAAATAAGAGGAAGAATTAGAATATATTGAAAACTGTTTGAAGAAAGTTACAATGAAATATATAAATTTATATTATCTAATGTAAAAACAGAACTTTGTTTAATATAAACAACATTGCTAGACATAAAAATTAGACATAACCCCTAATGTAACAATGGATAATATTAATACTCAGAATAATCGTAGAACTACAAAAACATTCCTATTTCATTTGAAAACCCAAAAGAATTCAAGTAACCCAAGCCAAAGATAATTCTGGAGGAATAATATTGAAGCCATTGTAACAAAAACAAAATAGTACTGGGTAAAAGTAGAATGAACCAGTGGGACACAAATGAACTCCTAATCAATGTGTCTTCAACCAACTGGTTCTCAATAAGAAATGCTAAAAATGTGCATGAGAGGGGCTGTCACTAACATAGACTCTGTTGCCTTATGTACATATGTTTGCACACAGAAAGAAAGTGAACTGCTAAACTCCTACAAAGTTGGTATTATTAATTTAATACAAGAACCAAGTAAAGTCATAGAAAATTATATGTGCAATGGATTGTAGAAAAACAAATGTGAGTCACCCAAATAAGCAAGCTAGTAAGCAGCATTCTTCCATTGTCTCTGCTTCAGGTATGGTCACTAGGTTCCTTCATTAACTTCCTCCAATGATGGACTGTGATTGTGATGTGAGAACTCTTTTTTTTCTTACCACATTGCTTTCATTTGTGGCTTTATTACAGCAATAGAAGCAAAATAATACATTCACTGACAGCAGAGGAAACAGGAGTTAAACATTCACAATTTTATCAGTCAACATGGAAATCAGTCTTTTGAAATGATAGTTGATTGGTTAAAGAAAGTAATGTGATATGTTAGAGTATAGAGATGTGAGGTGTGCTTATTTAAATAGGATGGCCGTCAGAAATTCATCTGTTGGAGTACATGGCACATAGGGAGTGGCACTATTAGAAGATGTAGCCTTGTTTGTGGAGGTGACCCCTTGTTGGAGGAAGTGTAGCACTGCAGGGGTAGGCTTGGAAATCTCCTATGCTCAGACTACGGCTAGGATGACACATGTTCTTCTCCTGCCTGCAGATCAAGATGTACAGTGCTCATTCCTTGTCCAACATCATGCCTGCCTGAGTGCCACCATGTTTCCCACTGTGATGGTAGTGGACGAAACTTCTGAAATTGTAAGCCAAACCCAATTAAATGTTTTTTCTTTTCTTTTTTATTAATTAGACATTTTTTTCATATACATTGATATTATTACACGTATATACAAGAAACTACCTGTAGATGAAGAACTATGACACAATCAGGAATTATATAAATGTTACATTCTTAGTGTTTTGGCTATTTGTATTTGACAACCTTGAAGAAAACATCTTTCCTATCTTGGTGCATCCGAAATTCTAAATGTAAATCAGCTTCCATCACGTCTTGTCATTATCAACTTAAAACATCTATCTAGACCTAAAAAATCTTTACCCCTAAACAAGTAAGCTTCATTATAAAACAGCTACCTGGCCTTAAACGCCATCAGAGACTTGAGAAGGAATATACTTGATTGCCTCAGTATGCTGGGAGTGCAGGTTAGTAGCTTTCCAAATGAGAAGGTGACAGAGACAGTTTGCTACCTTAATAGTCATGCAAAACTCTCTGTAACATTGGATGTCGGGTCCCATCCCTCGGGGAAAATTGAATCAGGGTTCACCTGAAAGAGAAAGTGGGGATTGAAAGTAGGATACAGAGACGCGAGAAATAACGAATCAAGTCAGGACACTTCTGATCAAGATTCACTTTAATGCCAACTACCAGGAACATATATAGGGCAAGGTCAATAGGATCTATTCTTATCTCACTCACCCTAGCCCCCAGGCAAGAATGCAACAGCCTAAATCGCTCTCTGTAGAACTTTCTAGTTCTCTGAGTAGTTCCTTGTAAGAACTTCCTAAGTCCTCTGGGTGGTTCCAAGTTGGGACTTCCCTACTTCTTTCAAAGGTAAATAGTCCAAGGATAGCCTAGAACACAAGACCTCATGGTGAGGTAAAAGTCAGCAACTCGAAAGTCACAGCATACAGCCTAAGCACAGGATTTCTGACATGGCAGAATTTGGCACGGGTCCCCACAATTGGAGTATCTTTTCCAGCTTCTGGCCCAATATATTTGACAGACATATTTGTGAGGAAGTCCTGTTGAGGACTTGCTTACCCTGTGTTGGCAGAGTTTGGCCATCAACTCTAACTGCATCCAAGCTTGCCCTTTTTTTTTTTATTATTAATTTATTCTTGTTACATCTCAATGTTTATCCCATCCCTTGTATCCTCCCATTCCCCCCCCCTTTTTCCATTATTCCCCTCCCCTATGACTGTTCCTGAGGGGGATTACGTCCCCCTATATATTCTCATAGGGTATCAAGTCTCTTCTTGGCTACTTGCTGTTCTTCCTCTGAGTGCCACCAGGTCTCCCCCTCCAGGGGACATGGTCAAATGTGAGGCACCAGAGTAGGTGAGAAAGTCGTATCACACTCTCCACTCAACTGTGGAGAATATTCTGACCATTGGCTAGATCTGGGAAGGGGTTTAAAGTTTACCTCCTGTATTGTCCTTGGCTGGTGCCTTAGTTTGAGCGGGACCCCTGGGCCCAAATCTGCCTATCATATTGTTCTACTTGTAGATTTCTAGGACCCTCTGGATCCTTTTATTTTGCTGTTCTCCCATGCGTCTCACATTTAGAGTCCCAATAGGATGCCTTCCCCTCTGTCCCATATACCCAGAAGATGCTCCAGCACACAACAAGAAAATTTGCTCAACCATGTTCATAGCAGCCTTATTCATAATAGCCAGAACATGGAAACAGCCTAAGTGTCCCTCAGTAGAAGAGTGGATAAAGAAACTGTGGTACATATACACTATGGAATACTTACTACTCAGCTATTAAAAACAAGGAATTCCCGAAATTTGTGGATAAATGGATTGAGCTAGAAATGATCATAATGAGTGAGTTAACCCAGAAGCAGAAAGAATCAAATGGTATATACTCACTTATATCTGCATACTAGCCCAAGGGGCATGTCCCACAAAAGCAAGCTTGCCCTTTTTAGGCAGAATTCTGTCTGTGGTAGAAATGAAGACATTTTGTCCGGTGGCTTGTTTGCCACATTTGAAGCCACCTCCATAAGGAGGCTCTTTGATGCTCATCATCCTCTCTGAGGTAGGCTGAGTGTTGCCAGGAGTTAACCTATCTCATTGTCAGTGAACCTTTAAAATAATAAAAGCATTTTAAATGCCATATTCTGCAGTTCCCTGAGTTTTTTTTTAACACTTTATTTAACTATCCTACTTTATCTTTCTATAGAATCATGTCTATCTGCTGCACCTAAGATGTATATTCTTGTGATAAAAGTAGACTAGTAACTGACATGACCATGATTTGATCAACTAACAATTAATTTGTATAACTTATTTATTCTGAACAGGCTGCAATAGCACTTTCAAAGCACTGGAAGTAAACCTTGTATTATAATTAGGTTATATGGGTACATTGCCTCATATTAAAGTATAAATACATATATATTATGTGTGAATAATAACTTACATTTGAATTCTATACCACTATATATAGAATTAAACTTATTTTGCATCTATATACAAAATTCTATACCAGTGAATTAAAAATAACCTTGTGAGTGACAATTGAGTTATCAAGTTGAGGAGTAGATTTACTAATCTACTTTTTGTTCTATCATCTCTCTCTCTCTCTCTCTCTCTCTCTCTCTCTCTCTCTCTCTATATATATATATATATATATATATATATATATATTTCCCCCTTCTTGCTTTTCAACCCTATCCCCAAACCTAAGAATGTAAGATGAAGGAAAAGAGAGGCATCACTGAGTCTAACCTTGCTTTCTCTTTAAATGAGACTAATAATAACTTGTAACCAACTCCCATTGATAATAACCCTCTATAGCCCAAGAGAGCAACTACAAACCTACTCACCCCCCTTAAAGGAAATGGGGCACCATTCTCTTAAGGTTTCTTCATGCTGATTTGGGATGAATATACCTCTGTAGGGGCCCAAACAAAATGGGTAAAATGGTTAAATAAACTAGGAATAGCATTTGTAGTCCAGTTTCTAAATGTTGAAAAATTCCAGGCTTAATATTTTATAAAAGTTATCACTGTCATGGTGTTTCTTTACAGCAATAGAATCTCTAACTACCAGAGACTAGAGTACTTCTGTTTCTGGACAGATCATGCTTTCATTTGGAGGAATGTGGATTTTGGGAGTTTGGGTTAAGAAAGCAGTGGATGTGGTAAGGGCTGCTTAATGGGCCAGACTAGTAGATGCACGGAAGTGCTGATGGGTGATTTGAACTGTGGGTGCCTTGCTCAAGAAGTTTTAGAGGAGAAGATTTTTAGTAGGTTGCCTAGAGATTGTTCTTGTTATATTTTGGTGAAGAATGTGACTGGTTTTTGCCCTTGTCTTTCTGAGGCTAAAGTGAAGAAATTTAGATTTATTTCATTAGCAAAGAAAATATCAAAACATCCCAGTATAATCTCTGTTGTGTGGTTATTACCATTCACTTTTATGAAGAGCATTTTGATCAAAGGAAACAAGCTAAGCAAGGAAAAATACAAAATGTGCATATTGAGGACCAATATAGGGCACCAAAAAGTGGAAAGGAGCTAAATCTTATGTTCAATAAGATAAAAAGATTAAGAAATGAAATAAAGGGAGTCGTGACCTCAAGGGAAGACCCTATGCAGCATATGAAAAGGAATTTAAAGAACAGCTTGGGTCCAGGAATGATGGTACACACCTTTAATCCCAGCACTCAGGAGACAGAGGCATGTAGATCTCTCAGTTCAAGGCCAGCCTAGAACAAAGCATGTTCCAGGAAAGCCAAGCTTATGCAATGAAGGAAACAACTGAAAATTAAAATCTGGTAAAGACGTCATTGAAAGAAGGGGCCGTGGTCCAGCCCTAGAAAGCAGCAGACCTTGGCAGATTTAGCCACATAATTATAGCTTTAGAGTCAAGGACAAAAGAAATTGGTTATGGAAGCTCGCTCTGCAACTAAGAAAAGCTGCTGAGGCCGAGGGTGCGGCAGGGATGTACCTGCACAGAAGCCAGAGAGGCCAGTTGTGAAGCTGTGAAGGTGAAACCTAGATTGCCATGGAGACCCCAAGAGGTTAGAGGTTCCAGATCCATGGGATACCTGCTGAGGAGAGCTGCTAACAGAGAGTGGAGCCAGCCTAGGAGAAAGAAATGTGTTGTAGTCCACAAAGCTACAAAGAGCTGGAAATCTAAAGAATGTTTTGACATTGGACAAGGATATGCAGGGTTTGGGGTTAGACATTTGCTTAGCTGGTTTTCGGTCTTGCTTTGGTCCTGTATTCCTCACTCTGCTCTGCTCCCTTCTCTATGTTTCAGAACAATAATGAATAGCATATACCACCGTATGTTGTACATAATGTGATCAATTTTTTAATTTTGATTTTATATGCGGTTATAGTTAAGAGATTGCATGTAGAAACTTTGAAATTGGAAATTTTAAACATTGTTGAGACTGTGATAGACTATGGGAACTTTTGAAGTTAGGTTAAATGAATTTTACTTTTTGTTATGGCTACAAACCTCTGGGGGCTAAGGAGTGGAATGTGGTGATTTGAATGGGTATTTCCCCCATAGACTCATGTGTTTGAATGCTTGGCCATACAGAGTGGCATTATTAGGAGATATGGCCCATTTGGAGTAGGTGTGACCTTGTTGGAAGATGTATATAACTCTGAGGGCAAGGTTTAAGGTCTCCAGCTCTCAAGCTACATCCAGTGTGGCACACAGTCTCCTTCTGCTGCCTTCAGATCAAAATGTAAAATGTGAAACTCTTAGCTTCTCCAGTGCCATGTCTGCCTGCATGCTGCCATACCTCCCAGCATGACAATAAAGGACTAAGCCTCTGATACGGTAAGCCAGCTTCAGTTATAGAATTTGCCTGATCAATATTAGGTATTAATAGTATTCTAAAATGTATGTTAAAGGTCAAAGAGGTTCAGAAAGGGCTGCAGGCAGAGCAAGTTCTGATCCTAGGTTATCCAGGCTACGTAGATGAGGCTTTAGCTTAATACAATGCACATTCGACAAAGCTCAGTATGTTCTCTGTTATTTTAACCTCATGGGTTTCATAACGAAAGAGTAAAGAATGCTTTAATGTTAGCATATATCGCCGTTAGAGATATTTAAATTTTCTTAGAATAATATTTATTTCCCAGTTAGGAAGAAAAACACGATAACATAGCTATTTTATCACCTTGTTGTGATTAACATGGGCAAAGAGTTTCAAAACCGTTCCTCTAGTTCCCAACATACAGCTAATTCCTGTAATCAAGGCTTGCCATGTCAAAGATCCTGCTTGACATCTCAGATTTTCCAGCCTAAGTTTCAGAGAGGAGAGTAAACCAGGAGGCTTTTAACGAGTTTACAGAATTATCTGAAGTGGGAATAATTATCTAGGGTTAAACAATTGGCACACAGATTTGCCATCATCTTCTTAGATTTCGGCTTAATTAATTCTTCAGCTGTTCCCATCATGGCTGCTCTGTGGAGAGTCGTGAGTTTCTGACCTTGCTTCAAACCTGTCTCCCACATTAAGTAAAAATGCTGCCCCGTTTTGATAATTCCAATATCTCATGTGAGGTTGATTAGTCTGGTTTTGAAATTATTCAGTGGGATGGAAAAAAAAGACCAGATTGAAGTAAACTCAACATTGGGGATATGAAGAAAAGTCTTTTTATTGCCTATAGCTGATCACACTCAACACTCTTTTCAATAATTTTGTGAAAGCATAATTTAATTATTTGAAACACTCTAGTAGCTTTTAATTTTTATTTTATTCACAGGCATAATAATTTTGAAATTTTCTTATTTCTTTTTAAATATCTTGACTATGGTCTTGTGTTCTACAATGTAGATATAAATTACAAAGATTTATTTATTGAAAATGCAATTTTATTTTTACATAGATTTTATAGGTACAGAACTCATTAAAGTATTTGGGCATTATGATGAAACTGTCAAACTAAAATGTCTTAAAATAAAATTACTTGTGCTTTTATGTTTGAATTATAGCTTTAAAGAGAAAAAATAAAAATAATCACAATATAGAAAACTTACAAAGTTTATTTAAATGTTTTTTAACTTCTCAGACTATCAATTTAAGGCAATTTTAATACTTGTCATATGCATATATAATATGAATAAAATATGCCCATGTATATATGTTTCTCCCTGACTCTGTGTTTTAGGATCATTTTGTTGTGGTGACAAATACCATGACAAAAAGCAGCCTTGGCAGGAAAGAACTGTTTGGATTTACAACTCCACAGTACAGTCTATGCTTGAGGAAAGTCGGGACAGGAAGCAGGAACTTCAGATATGGAAAAACACTGATGTCTCACTGGAAGACTTGTGTTTAGCTAGATTTCTAGCTAGCCCAAGACCTCCCTCCCACGAAATGATGCAGCCCACAATCAGCTGGATGCCCTTACATTAATTATTGAGATAGGTTCCTATAAACATGTCTAATGCCCATGGGAATCCATAGTGATGGTGTAGCAGGTAAAAGGAATTGCTTTGCTAATGTGAAATTGAAGGCGTGTGTGATGTGTATGCACTTGTGCAAGTGTGTGCAAGGGGATTCTATAGTTCCCTGACTAAGTTGTTTCTTGGTATTCCTGACTTCACATGCATGTGTTTTGGCTTCCTTCCTCTCTTACGTAGGAGAAAATGGCTCCTGTGAATTAGACTGAACATTTCTCATCTTCTGCTCAATTATATTCTGAGAAAAAAACTTTAGAGTTGGGCCATGGCTTGTGAACTTCTCTGATGTTAGACCACAATAAGTGTGTTCAAGTATGCTTCAAAGCTTTTCTTTGTTCTCCAAACATTACAAGAAGCATGATGGCTTTGTCTTTTTGTTTTGGTTTGGTTTTTTTTGTTTTGTTTTATTTTATTTTGATCCTCACCATGACAACTTGCAAGAGCAGAAAGAGAGAAAGCCCACAGAAATGAGGAACCCCTGAGGACTTTGTCCTCAGCAGCTTTATTTTGGACTTTGCACACAAAACCTTCTGTGGTTTAATTAATTGCTTCTTTCTGTGGTATCAAGTTTATATATACCTACCTTTCTGTCTCCAAATGTGTAAAGAGTCATTGGCTTTGTGATCTTCATTGTTTTCATACAAAGTTGTTCTAGTTAAATGTGTCTACTCATTAATGACAACCTACTAATGTCTCTAATTCTTATAGATTATGATGTCATGTTAATCTTATAAATACTTTATACACTGAAAACTACTACCTACTATCACATTTTAAAGAACTGTGTTTACACTGTGAGCTTTCATTTTTATTTCCTTCAGGGGCAACTAAGAATATTATAGATGCTATTAACTTCAAGGACGTCTGATGTGTCTCCTTTTTAAAAATTTTTTGTGTGGTACCAGCAACAAACTTCTTTTTCTCTATGTATACATCAGACATAGGTTGTACTCATCTCAGGGGTGAGGTTTCTTCTACCAATGTTTATATATGTTATGAGAAGGAGAGAGAGAGAGAGAGAGAGAGAGAGAGAGAGAGAGAGAGAGAGAGAGAGAGAGAGAGAGAGAGAGAGAGAGAGCACTTAAAGGCAAGTGCCATTAAATGCTAAGTGGCTAGATAAATTTTATTATCTGGAAATTCCAGACATGTTCTGACTAGATGATGTGGTGGTGTTGCCAAGTTAGGAACTAATTCCTTCCTCTTTAAGACCTCAATGTTTGTTTCTGGTACTTCCTTGTCTGTTTGAGACTGACTCACATTGATAGAGTAATATAGAGTTTAACTTAGAGTTTATTGCTATAAGTAAATACTAATCCTATTAAAACACTTATGTGGGTTTTTGAACTAAACAACTGAGCTACAAAGCCCATCAAGGCTATACATAAAACTAGCCAATACCACTACATAGTATAGTTTGGTTTTAAGTGAGATATGAGATTTATTTTCTAAAATGAATGAATATATCTCACTGTTCAAAAAACAGTTCTTTACACATTTTACCAATGTTCTATAACATATCACTAACACCTAGTAAAGCATTTCCAGCTGTTTATTACCAGTAATTATTCTATTGTCCATTCTATCAACTATCACCACATACTTAGGACACAGATACTTTAACAGTTATCTGTATTATACACTTGGCATCATTAATTCAAATTACTATTCTTTCCATTAGCTTAAATTCCATTATAGTTCAAAGTATTTATTTAACTTGGTAGAGACACAAGTTCTTGCTTTCAAACTACTGAAATTTACCTAAACTGGTATACATATTGTTAGTAAATATCACAATGGAATTGGGTGATAAGTGAAAGAACAAGCCCCATAGGAAGTACTTTAAGGAAGATAAGAGCACACACCACATATCTGGACACTAAATACTGTTCATCAGAAAGCAGTTGGAGACATTGTAAAGAGTGGAATTAAGAGCACAGTCATCAAAGGACTGAGCACCAGTACATCTCAGATATTATTAAAAAAAAAAAAAAAAAAAAAGAAGGTCCCCTTCCTTTTGGGAGAGACTCTACTTCTTGACTTGCTAGATCTTGTGACTGGGATATCATAAACTACAATGCAAGGTTTTATAGGGATCTTGCTGCCTGTTATTCTAGAGCTGCTCTGTGAAAACACCCAGCATGGCCAGAGAGCTTTCCAGTCTTTCCATGCAGCCAAGCGAGTAAACGATGCATTAGCAGAGCAGGATATTCCTGACAAATCTTGCATTGGTGAGACACGAATCATGGTTATTTTAAGTTATCATATTTGCTTAGAATGAGGGGTAGTCAGTGGACAACAGAAAACTGATTGATATGATGACATACCATTTCTATCAATGGAGTTGTTATAAATACAAAAGTTTTACAGCTCAATTTGGTTGTGAGGCTTAAGGAAAGATAAATATAGTTATACAGTGCTGACAATGGCACAAACTGACAAAGCTCATTGTAAAAGGCAATATGGCGATTTTAGTTATACTTTAAAAGTTTACTTATTTATTTATTTACTCAATGATCACATTTTCAGAGAATTATTCTGCAGTACATTTAGAAAAGTGTAAAATTATGTATGTGCAAGTTTATCTTGCAGTATTTTATGTAATATCATCATATAAAAATAGTTTGAATGTTTATTATGGGGATTCTAGTTTAATGTACAATAAAATTAGGACCTATAAAACAATAAAAACAGAAAGTCTTTTGTGAATTTATGTGGAAAGAGCTTAACTATATTACTATTCAGTAAACTCACCATGCCAGATTATGTGACTAGGATACTGCATACTCTGTATGGAAAGGAGAACAAATCTATACACATAGATGTGCACTTTAAAGCCACAAATGGAGTATGTAGATAGGGCTAGGGTGAGAAGGGAAACAACGGGTAGGACTTTTCTTGTATTATATTTTTATATTTTGAGGGCTACGTATAATTATGCAACAAGTTAGAAATAAAGCAACTCTTTAGGATGCAATGTTCAGGGCTAGAAAGATGGCTCAGTCATTCAGAGTACTTCCTGTTCTCGAAGAAAATTGGAGTTCAGTTCCTAGTACCCACCCAGGCAGCTTAGAGCCATGTGTAGCTCCAGTTCCAGAAGATTTGATGCCCTCTTCTGGTCTCCACAGACATGAAAACTCAAATGCCCATACTGTCACCCCCACAAAAATACATATAATTAAAATGAAATTTAAATTACAAAGGAAACAATGCTCATATAACCAGATACAAATAGACCACGAAACCCACACAGAGAGGAAGTAAGTTTATACAGTTTAATGCTATTATTCATGTTAGTGCTGTGGATATCACTATGCAGAAATGTTCCTTTGCACCTTGATAGCCCTAAAACCAATTACTAAAAATAAATCACTGTATGAAAGAATATGAGCATCCTAAGGATGTTTGCACAGACAGTTTTGCTGAAAAATGATATCAAATTTTCCTTTGTTTGGATGGCAGATATGTTCTAAATATCCAGTTAGAGCATATTTCTTCATTTTATTTATCTATCCACAAAGATGATTAGAAATATCTTCAGCAGGGAAGAGAGTCCTCAGCTCAGACATAGGCCACCCACATCCATGACACATAAACTGAGGGGATAGAGGGCTCTGGACAAAGTGCAAACCTGCTTGACACATGGGTCACAAAGTTCCATGTAGATTTGGCATGGCCACCCTACTGCAGACATTTCTCATGCTTTTTGCCCATAAGGAAGGACATTTAAGGGCTTCTTAGCAGACAGTGTCTGGAGGAGTATCCAAGCACCCCCCAATCAAGCTCTGAATTTCCAACCCCTACTCTACCTGTCTGTGATCTGAGAACACTCCAAAAGCTGGCACAAAAAGCCTAGCTTTCAGAAAATGAAAGGGTTAATGCCTAAGAGTTAACAAAATATCCTAAGGAGAGTTAACTGAGTGGTACCCTAATTCTATGCTATCTATAATTGTATGGAAAGCAACCTGTCGACAGGTGGGGGGAAGACTATGTATAGATGGAAATACACATGTTTTTCAGGTTTCCATTAGTTGAATTAAGGGTGATTTTAGTTGGCTTATTTTTTAGAGAGAAAATAAATAAAATCTGCATAGTTAAATATGAGAAGTGGTATGTTTCATTCTATTTCAGTGATCTTCAAAAAGTCATTTATTCCTGTAGTAAATATTTCTCCTAGCCTTCAACTTTCCATTGCACCACAGAAAATGCTTCAACTTTATCCAGTTATTAACCATTCCTAGCACAGAACCCTAGCTTAACCTATTCAGGAGAGGAAAAGGACACAGCACATTGAATGGTTTACTTAAAGATGATCCATTTTTAAATAAATGGGTATATTAGGGATGGAGAAAACAGAGCAGTGCCGGAGAGCAAGGTTCACACAGTTGTATCTAGCCTGAAAGAAGAAACATTCATTATTCTAGTAAAGTTACACACAGTAGCTGAATATATTTCAAACAATACTGAAGATAAGAGCATACATTTAAAAATTTTTTTTCAGTGCATAAGCTCACAGAAATATCAATTGAACATCAGTTATCTGTAAATCACTTGCGGGGCCATGTTGTTAATTTATTTGCCAATCAACAATAGCCACAGGCCCCCCAAAATGGAGCTGTCAACTATTTAACACAGGGAATCTTGGCAGGCAGGCAGGAAAAGTTTGGTCAAGACAATGCTGAACAAGTAAAAGAAATATAAAATAACAGGCTGTCCTGACCATGTCCCAGGATTTAAAACTTGGCAAAATAAAGCACCATGAACGAAAGTCTGTATTTATTTTTATAGGAGTGAAAATGGTCTTTGGGAAATGCCCTGATTTAACACAGCTTTATACTCTGGAGTGTTTTTGCATTTTCACACATATATTTTGTGGATACAAATAGGAAGTTTTCTCTTTGTATTAATCGATAGATTTTTCTTTACAGTCAATACTTTATTTTATCTTTGAAGACCCTTACCCTATAAAATGTATGCAAACAAACATAGCTTCATTTTCTATGTTGCTTAGAACAGTAAAAATATTTTAGGAAAGTCAAGGGATGTGAGTTAGACAACCAGAGATAAATCTCAGGACACTAGAGAGGCCTCTTATTTTGTTCTGTGCCTTAGTGAAATCCAGGTAAGTCCCTTTTCAGCACTACACAGAAGATGGCTGTTGCCTGCCTACCTGGTTCCTCAGAGAAGAGGACAACTAAGTTGGTGAAAGCTCCAATGTGAATGCCTTTGAGGCACAGCTACAGAAGTGGGTCTCAGGCAGATGTATTGAGTGTACTTTGTCCAACAAACAAAAGCTGTTTAAACTGGGAAGTCAGGAGATCAGTTGGTCTGTTATCTCTGTGGGTAAAAACTCATCTGTATGACCAAGAAGGTGAATGAGAAGAACTTGCAGAGTCATCACAGTTACTTCGGAAACTGAAAATCTCAAATCTAATAGGTCAATACGTAGAAAGACATTGTGACAATACCCCTGAAACTCTGACAGAAAACTCAAAATATTGACTGGACTATTCATTTCTGCTATAACTGATCTCCATGTAATTGTACCTTTAAATTGGCTTACCATATTTCTGGTAGAGAAATACATTTTACCTCTACTCTTCAGAGGTAATTATTTCCCTAACCTTTTGTTTTACTCCATACTTGTGGCAGTTTGAATGTAGATTTCCCCATAAGTCTTGGGCATTTGGACACTTGGTTCCCATCTGGTGGTTGTTTGGGGAGAATTACACGGTGTATCCTTGTTGGAGGAGATACGTCACTGTAGTCAGGCTTTGAAGTTTCAAAGACTTGAACCATTTCAGAGTTAGCCCTTGCTGCTTCCTGTTTACTGGTAGAACTGTGAGCTGTTATCTGCCCTCCCTGCTCCCATGCCTGGTGCTTGCTGCCATATTTTTCCAGCTTCCCTACTGTTAGGATGAAGGACTCATACCACTTCTCATATTTAACTATGCAGATTTTATTTATCTTCTCTCTAAAAAATAAGCTCTGAGAATCTTAAGTTCAAAATAAACCCCTCTATCTATAAATTGTGTTGGCTATGCTATTTAATCACAATAGCAGAAAAGTAACTAATACAAGAATGCTTTCTAATAATTGTTCAAGGAACATTGGAGATATTTATACATACACACACACACATATATATATACATATATATATATATATATATATCTCACATGGGTTGTTTTTTCTTAAAAGAAAGATTCACCCATACTTGAAGTTACTGTAGAAATGTGACGCAATGCACAAAGAATGCACAAAGTAGCACCCTAGAACTAAATATATATTTCAGGTATGCAAAATATTTTACTGTATGTCTTTATCTTATAGATGAAAACTCTGAGAGCTGCAGAGTTTCCATTGGTCTCAAGCTATGTGTGGTTACCAAAATGTCAGAAAGAGGATACATTTTTAGTGTGTGATGCCTGTTGCGTTTTGTACAGATCTTCCTGGAAACACGATGACTTTTTAGTGGATTATATATCAATACGATGATACATTGTACTTTCGAGTTTGATGTCATATGTGTCTTTTTAAATTTTTCAAATATGTTTTTTGACATTGGTTGCATTTAATCCAGACTGGCCCCAATTTTTCTATACAGCTAAGGATAGCTTTAAG